>NC_060182.1:40184216-40406716 GCF_021184085.1 Oncorhynchus gorbuscha
AGAGAGATATTACCCGGAAAACCTGAGTCTACGCCTTCACTATGGTGAATCACTAAAACAATACAGAAATACACTATGGAAAAAGAAGGAACAGCATGTCAGAAATCAGCTTGATGTAATTGAAGAATCCATAGACTCTAACCACTTCTGGGAAAATTGGAAAACACGAAACAAACAACAACACGAAGAATTATCTATCCAAAATGGAGATGTATGGGTAAACCACTTCTCCAATCTTTTTGGCTCTATAACAAAGAATAAAGAGCAAAAACATATACATGATCAAATACAGATCTTAGAATCAACTATTAAAGACTACCAGAACCCACTGGATTCTCCAATTACATTGAATGAGTTACAGGACAAAATAAAAACCCTCCAACCCAAAAAGGCCTGTGGTGTTGATGGTATCCTTAATGAAATGATCAAATATACAGACAACAAATTCCAATTGGCTATACTAAATCTCTTTAACATCATACTTAGCTCTGGCATCTTCCCCAATATTTGGAACCAAGGACTGATCACCCCAATCCACAAAAGTGGAGACAAATTTGACCCCAATAACTACCATGGAATATGTGTCAACAGTAACCTTGGGAAAATCCTCTGCATTATTATTAACAGCAGACTCGTACATTTCCTCAATGAAAACAATGTACTGAGCAAATGTCAAATTGGCTTTCTAACAAATTACCGTACAACAGACCATGTATTCACCCTGCACACCCTAATTGACAACCAAACAAACCAAAACAAAGGCAAAGTCTTCTCATGCTTTGTTGATTTCAAAAAAGCCTTCGACTCAATCTGGCATGAGGGTCTGCTATACAAACTGATGGAAAGTGGTGTTGGGGGTAAAACATACGACATTATAAAATCCATGTACACAAACAACAAGTGTGCGGTTAAAATTGGCAAAAAACACACACATTTCTTCACACAGGGTCGTGGGGTTAGACAGTGATGCAGCTTAAACCCCACCCTCTTCAACATATATATCAACGAATTGGCGCGGGCACTAGAAAAGTCTGCAGCACCCGGCCTCCCCCTGCTAGAATCCGAAGTCAAATGTCTGCTGTTTGCTGATGATCTGGTGCTTCTGTCACCAACCAAGGAGGGCCTACAGCAGCACCTAGATCTTATGCACAGATTCTGTCAGACCTGGGCCCTGACAGTAAATCTCAGTAAAACCAAAATAATGGTGTTCCAAAAAAGGTCCAGTCACCAGGACCACAAATACAAATTCCATCTAGACACTGTTGCCCTAGAGCACACAAAAAAACTATACATACCTTGGCCTAAACATCAGCGCCACAGGTAACTTCCACAAAGCTGTGAACGATCTGAGAGACAAGGCAAGAAGGGCATTCTATGCCATCAAAAGAAACATAAATTTCAACATACCAATTAGGATTTGGCTAAAAATACTTGAATCAGTCATAGAGCCCATTGCCCTTTATGGTTGTGAGGTCTGGGGTCCGCTCACCAACCAAGACTTCACAAAATGGGACAAACACCAAATTGAGACTCTGCACGCAGAATTCTGCAAAAATATCCTCCGTGTACAACGTAAAACACCAAATAATGCATGCAGAGCAGAATTAGGCCGATACCCACTAATTATCAAAATCCAGAAAAGAGCCGTTAAATTCTACAACCACCTAAAAGGAAGCGATTCACAAACCTTCCATAACAAAGCCATCACCTACAGAGAGATGAACCTGGAGAAGAGTCCCCTAAGCAAGCTGGTCCTGGGGCTCTGTTCACAAACACAAACACACCATACAGATCCCCAGGACAACAGCACAATTAGACCCAACCAAATCATGAGAAAACAAAAAGATAATTACTTAACACATTGGAAAGAATTAACAAAAAAACAGAGCAAATTAGAATGCTATTTGGACCTACACAGAGAGTACACAGCGGCAGAATACCTGACCACTGTGACTGACCCAAAATTAAGGAAAGCTTTGACTATGTACAGACTCAGTGAGCATAGCCTTGCTATTGAGAAAGGCCGCCGTAGGCAGACATGGCTCTCAAGAGAAGACGGGCTATGTGCCCACTGCCCACAAAATGAAGTGGAAACTGAGCTGCACTTCCTAACCTCCTGCCCAATGTATGACCATATTAGAGAGACATATTTCCCTCAGATTACACAGATCCACAAAGAATTCGAAAACAAATCCAATTTTGAAAAACTCCCATATCTACTGGGTGAAATTCCACAGTGTGCCATCACAACAGCAAGATTTGTGACCTGTTGCCACGAGAAAAGGGCAACCAGTGAAGAACAAACACCACTGTAAATACAACCCATATTTATGCTTATTTATTTTATCTTGTGTCTTTTAACCATCTGTACATAGTTAAAACACTGTATATATATATAATATGACATTTGTAATGTCTTTACTGTTTTGAAACTTCTGTATTTGTAATGTTTACTGTTAATGTTTGTTGTTTTTCACTTTATATATTCACTTTGTATGTTGTCTACCTCACTTGCTTTGGCAATGTTAACACATGTTTCCCATGCCAATAAAGCCCTTGAATTGAATTGAATTGAAAAATTGATATTCTCTTCTTTAGTCATGGGAAAACTGTCATCATGGTACTTCATAACTAACCCATGCTTCAATACCATAACCCCAAAGACCCGCAGTGCGTACGTGTATCATTGAGCACACTGTGTTGTACCAATATGCGCATACCAGAGCAAAATGATAGAAATAACCACATGCAATCCTTGCACAAACTACCAGCATCATCTAGCAGCAGTAAATCAACAGCCATTGAAAGTGAATGGAGTCCTGGTGTGTGTAATTGACTGCTGGATCTACCTTTAGGGCACAGTCCTCCACAGAGCTCACACTGCCTCTGACCAGTCCTCTCCACCTCCTTCTTGTCTGGAGGACAGCCACTCACACAGGAGCTGCCGTCCACCACGAAGTGGGCTGCGAGGGAGGGGGGAGAGAGAGAGGAGAGAGGGGGGAAGGAGGGAGGGAGGGAGGGAGATAAGACATACGGAACTCAAAAGGAAGAATGTTATAATACCAATGGAATACACACACACACAGGGAGGGTACTCACTGGGGCAGTGGGAGACGCAGATGGATCCGTACTGATACTTGGCGTTGGGGTTCGTCTCCATCTGAAACGTCTGCTTGTTGTAGATCAGAGTCTGGGGACACTGGGGCACACAGGACCTGGAGTCGTTGAAGTGGCCGCACGCCTGGGAGTAGGGAGGTAGACACACACGCACACACAAACACACACGCGCATACACATGCGTGCGTGCGCGCACACACAAACACATATACAGGAATGAATCACAAACTGCTTTACATTATCAATCTTATTAGGCTTAAAAGGCCTACTCCATCACTTAAAGCTGTTTAGATCGAGATAGAGGATTGAATTGAGAGAGAGACAGAGAGAGAGACAGACAGAGAGAGAGAGACAGACAGAGAGAGAGAGAGAGACAGAGAGAGAGAGAGTGAGAGAGAGAGAGACTGGGAGAGAGAGGGAGACAGAGAGAGAGAGAGAGTGAGAGAGAGAGAGAGACTGGGAGAGAGAGGGAGACAGAGAGAGAGAGTGAGAGAGAGAGGAGAGAGAGGGAGACAGAGAGAGACAGAGAGAGAGAGAGAGAGAGAGAGAGAGAGAGAGAGAGAGAGAGACAGCGAGAAAGAGAGACAGAGAGACAATGAGAGAGAGAGAGAGAGAGAGAGATTTTATTGTTATTATTATTTTTATTTCATTTTGTATTATTATTTACTACCATTTTCTATAATTATTTACTATCATTTATCATTTTGTTACAATGTATATTGTATACATTGTTGCTTTGGCAATATTGACACAATGTTTTTCATGCCAATAAAGCAGCTTGAATTTGAATTTGAATTTGAGAGAGAGAGAGTGAGAGAGACAGAGAGACAGAGGCAGTACTCAGCACTCACAAAGCAGTCCATATCCTGAGGTCCACTACAGCCACCTGCACACTCTATGTGACAGCAGTCCCTGGGGCTGGTCCCGAAACAACGACCGTTACACTGAGGGGCGCACACTGTCTTCGTCACTGAGGGGGACAGAGGAGGGCTAGTGAGGGGACAATATGGCCAACAACATGTGAGTGAGCGAGCTGGAAATAGAGAGAGGGATAGATAAAGGAGAAGAGAGAGAGAGAGAGAGAGAGAGAGAGAGAGAGAGAGAGAGAGAGAGAGAGAGAGAGAGAGAGAGAGAGAGAGAGAGAGAGAGAGAGAGAGAGAGAGAGAAGCGAGAGAGCGAGAGAGAGAGAGAGAGAGACCACTAAGAGACCATCCAGAGACCGTCCACAGACTATCCAGAGACCATCCAGAGACCATAAAGAGATTATCCAGAGACCATCCAGAAACCATCCATAGACCATCCAGAGGCCATTCAGAGACCATTCACAGACCATTCAGACCATCCAGAGACCATTAAGAGACCATCCAGAGACCATCCAGAAACCATCCAGAGGCCATTGAGAGACCATTCACAGACCATTCAAAGACCATTCCGACCATCCAGAGACCATTCAAATACCATTCAGAGACCATTCACAGACCATTCAAAGACCATTCCGACCATTCAGAGACCATTCAGATACCATTCAGAGACGTCCAGAGACCATTCAGAGACCATTCAGAGACTATCCACAGACCATCCAGGGACCATCCAGAGACCATTCAGAGACCATTCAGAGACAACAAACCATTCAGAGACCATTCAAACCATTCAGAGACCATTCAGAGACAATCCACAAACTATTCAGAGACTATCCAGAGACCATTCAGAGACCATCCACAGACCATCCACAGACCATCCACAGACCATCCAGAGACCATTCACAGACCATTCAGCGACCATTCACAGACCATCCATAGACCATCCACAGACCATCCAGAGACCATTCACAGACCATTCAGCGACCAGTCACAGACCATCCATAGACCATCCAGAGACCATTCAGAGACCATTCAGAGACCATTCAGAGACAATCCACAAAGCATTCAGAGACCATCCAGATATCATTCAGAGACCATCCACAGACCATTCAGAGACCATTCAGAGACAATCCAGCGACCATCCAGAGACCATCCAGAGACCATTCACAGACCATTCAAAGACCATTCAGAGACCATCCAAACACCAGCCAGAGACTATTCAGAGACCATTCACAGACCATTCAGAGAACATTCAGAGACCATCCACAGACCATCCAGAGACCATCCACAGACCATCCACAGACCATCCACAGATCATCCAGAGACCATTCACAGACCATCCATAGACCATCCACAGACCATCCAGAGACCATTCACAGACCATTCAGCGACCAGTCACAGACCATTCACAGACCATTCAGCGACCATTCACAGACCATCCAGAGACCATTCAGAGACCATCCACAGACCATCCAAAGACCATCCACAGACCATCCAGAGACAATTCACAGACCATTCAGCGACCATTCACAGACCATCCAGAGACCATCCACAAACCATTCAGAGACCATTCAGAGACCATTCAGAGACCATTCAGAGACAATCCACAAACTATTCAGAGACTATCCAGAGACCATTCAGAGACCATCCACAGACCATCCACAGACCATCCAGAGACCATCCACAGACCATCCAGAGACCATTCACAGACCATTCAGCGACCAGTCACAGACCATCCATAGACCATCCACAGACCATCCAGAGACAATTCACAGACCATTCAGCGACCATTCACAGACCATCCATAGACCATCCAGAGACCATCCAGAGACCATCCACAGACCATCCACAGACCATCCACAGACCATCCACAGATCATCCAGAGACCATTCACAGACCATCCAGAGACCATTCAGAGACCATTCAGAGACCATTCAAATACCATTCAGAGACCATCCAGAGACCATCCAGAGACCATTCAGAGACCATTCAAAGGCAGAGCAGGCAGAGATCAACTTACAGATCTGGCAGTGCACTTCATCAGGCCCCCAGCAGTTCTCCCCACAGGAGGGGTGACAAGGCCCTACAGATAATGGAACATCATTACCAGTCAGATATAGCAGCCAATGGCTCACCCAGGAATAGCGGTCAAAGAGGTCAAAGTTCATGCTCTAGCCAGAGTCTCAACCGGAATCCTGATCTCTTTTTTTATTTTCCAAATACATCAGATCAGTCTCTAATCAAATCAAAATCAAATCAAATGTTATTTGTCGCATGCACCGAATACAACAGGTGTAGTAGACCTTACTGGAGGGGGGGGGGTCCATATAAATAGTCTGGGTGGCCATTTGATTAGTTGTTCAGCAGTCTTATGGCTTGGGGGTAGAAGCTGTGAAGGAGCCTTTTGGTCCTAGACCTGGCGTTCCGGTACCGCTTACCTTGTGGTACCAGAGAGAACAGTCTGTGACTTGGGTCATAGCTCTAACTACTTGTCCTATTCTAATGGACAGACACTGACCTCTCTCGCCGTTCAACTGGATGTCAATGGGAGCATTGGCCCTATCCCTGTCCCTCACAATATCATCCCAGTTCACCGAGGGACCATATCTCAGGAACCTGTTGTGGACGATCTGGACGCCTCCCTCCAGAATCTCTGTAGAGAGAGCGAGTAAGAGAGAGCGAGAGAGAAAGTGAGAGAGAGGGGGAGAGGGTGAGGGAGAGAGAGAAATCAGTTGGCAGGAATTCTAGGGAGACAGTTCCAATTTGACTCTCCTTACATTAAACAATAACCCAGACTTGCTGGAGCATGTAGGAAGAACCTGCTCTTCTCTGGGAAGCTGGAGGGTTTGTGTAAGATGTTAGACACATGTACACAAGCACACAGATACAACTGAAGGTGAAACCCTGTGTCGTCGGTAATACTGGAAACTCTGCTTTCACAGTATGGGTAGCGTCCCAAATGGTGAATGATTGCACTACTTTTGAACAGACCCTATGCTTTATAAAGGTAATTAGGTTTCCATTTGGGATGCACACATAATCATTAATCAGGTCTTCACCATCAATCCTCCTTCACCCTCCCCCCCCCCCCCCCCACCCCCCACCCACCCTCGCCATGCTACACTACACACCTGTCTGCACACTAAGGGTGTGGTGTACTACAGTAACCCCAAGAGATTCCTAGCTACTGCCTCCCACACACTCGATACACCACATAGTATCTTCTCAAGTATTTCACTATCCACATTGGTAAGAGCAAACACATTACACATATTACATTGTTTGACGTCCTTGTCTGGACTCTATCCTCTTCTCTTCTGTTCTCTCTATCATTTCTCATCTGTCCACCCTCTTTTGTTTTTCCTCATTTAATTGGTACTCTATTAGTTCTCTCTCTAAGATTGTGGACATGAAGCTAGGGTTAGGGTTGTGGTTGGGGCTAGGGTAGAACCGGGATGTGGACATGAAGCTAGGGTTAGGGTTGTGGTTGGGGCTAGGGTAGAACCGGGATGTGGACATGAAGCTAGGGTTAGGGTTGTGGTTGGGGCTAGGGTTGAACCGGGATGTGGACATGAAGCTAGGGTTAGGGTTGTGGTTGGGGCTAGGGTTGAACCGGGATGTGGACATGAAGCTAGGGTTAGGGTTGTGGTTGGGGCTAGGGTTGAACCGGGATGTAGATATGAAGCTAGGGTTATGATTGTGGTTGGGGCTAGGGTTGAACCGGGATGTGGATATGAAGCTAGGGTTAGGGTTGTGGTTGGGGCGAGGGTTGAACCGGGATGTGGATATGAAGCTAGGGTTAGGGTTGTGGTTAAGGCTAGGGTTGAACCGGGATGTGGATATGAAGCTAGGGTTAGGGTTATGGTTGGGGCTAGGGTTGAACCGGGATGTAGATATGAAGCTAGGGTTAGGGTTGTGGTTGGGGCTAGGGTTGAACCGGGATGTGGATATGAAGCTAAGGTTAGGGTTGTGGTTGGGGCGAGGGTTGAACCGGGATGTGGATATGAAGCTAGGGTTAGGGTTGTGGTTAAGGCTAGGGTTGAACCGGGATGTGGATATGAAGCTAGGGTTAGGGTTGTGGTTGGGGTTAGGGTAGAACCGGGATGTGGATATGAAGCTAGGGTTAGGGTTGTGGTTGGGGCTAGGGTAGAACCGAGATGTGGACATGAAGCTAGGGTTAGGGTTGTGGTTGGGGCTAGGGTTGAACCGGGATGTGGATATGAAGCTAGGGTTATGATTGTGGTTGGGGCTAGGGTTGAACCGGGATGTGGATATGAAGCTAGGTTTGTGTTTGGGGCTAGAGTTGAACCGGGATGTGGATATGAAGCTAGGGTTAGGGTTGTGGTTGGGGCGAGGGTTGAACCGGGATGTGGATATGAAGCTAAGGTTGTGTTTGGGGCTAGGGTTGAACCGGGATGTGGATATGAAGCTAGGGTTAGGGTTGTGGTTGGGGCGAGGGTTGAACCGGGATGTGGATATGAAGCTAGGGTTAGGGTTGTGGTTGGGGCGAGGGTTGAACCGGGATGTGGATATGAAGCTAGGGTTAGGGTTATGGTTGGGGCTAGGGTTGAACCGGGATGTGGATATGAAGCTAGGGTTAGGGTTGTGGTTGGGGCTAGGGTTGAACCGGGATGTGGATATGAAGCTAGGGTTAGGGTTGTGGTTGGGGCGGTTGGGTTGAACGGGGATGTGGATATGAAGCTAGGGTTAGGGTTGTGGTTGGGGCTAGGGTTGAACCGGGATGTGGATATGAAGCTAGGGTTAGGGTTGTGGTTGGGGCGAGGGTTGAACCGGGATGTGGATATGAAGCTAGGGTTAGGGTTGTGGTTGGGGCTAGGGTTGAACCGGGATGTGGACATGAAGCTAGGGTTAGGGTTGTGGTTGGGGCTAGGGTTGAACCGGGATGTGGATATGAAGCTAGGGTTAGGGTTGTGGTTGGGGCTAGGGTTGAACCGGGATGTGGATATGAAGCTAGGGTTAGGGTTGTGGTTGGGGCTAGGGTTGAACCGGGATGTGGAAATGAAGCTAGGGTTAGGGTTGTGGTTGGGGCTAGGTTTAGGGTAATACTTTAAATAGACTGCTAAACAGTCAATTAGTGGTACCTGAACTATCTGCACTGACTCTATCTTACCCTACGCACGCTCACTAGACTTTATATACACACCATATACACACTCACTCACTCACACACACCAAACTATCCCTCCCACACAAAACCAACACACAACACACAAACAATATACACTCACACACTTTTACACTCATCATATGCTGCTGCTACTCTGTTCTTTATTTTACTCTTATTATTATCAATTATCAATGTCTAGTCACTTTACCCTGCCTTCATGTACATATCTACCTCAAATATCTTATTATTATCTATCCTGATGCCTAGTCACTTTACCCTGCCTTCATTTACATATCTACCTCAAATATCTTATTATTATCTATCCTGATGCCTAGTCACTTTACCCTGCCTTCATTTACATATCTACCTCAAATACCTTATTATTATCTATCCTGATGCCTAGTCACTTTACCCTGCCTTCATTTACATATCTACCTCAAATACCTTATTATTATCTATCCTGATGCCTAGTCACTTTACCCTGCCTTCATTTACATATCTACCTCAAATACCTTATTATTATCTATCCTGATGCCTAGTCACTTTACCCTGCCTTCATTTACATATCTACCTCAAATACCTTATTATTATCTATCCTGATGCCTAGTCACTTTACCCTGCCTTCATTTACATATCTACCTCAAATACCTTATTATTATCTATCCTGATGCCTAGTCACTTTACCCTGCCTTCATTTACATATCTACCTCAAATACCTTATTATTATCTATCCTGATGTCTAGTCACTTTACCCTGCCTTCATTTACATATCTACCTCAAATACCTTATTATTATCTATCCTGATGCCTAGTCACTTTACCCTGCCTTCATTTACATATCTACCTCAAATACCTTATTATTATCTATCCTGATGCCTAGTCACTTTACCCTGCCTTCATTTACATATCTACCTCAAATACCTTATTATTATCTATCCTGATGCCTAGTCACTTTACCCTGCCTTCATTTACATATCTACCTCAAATACCTTATTATTATCTATCCTGATGCCTAGTCACTTTACCCTGCCTTCAATTACATATCTACCTCCATACCTTGTACCTCCACACATTGATCTGGTACTGCATATACTGTAGCTCCACATTGATCTGGTACGGGTACTCCCTGTATATAGCTCCACATTGATCTGGTACTAGTACTCCCTGTATATAGCTTCACATTGATCTGGTACTGGTACTTCCTGCATATAGCTCCACATTGATCTGGTACTAGTACTCCCTGTATATAGCTCCACATTGATCTGGTACTCCCTGCATATAGCTCCATATTGATCTGGTACTGGTACTTCCTGTATATAGATCCACATTGATCTGTTGCTGGTACTCCCTGTATATAGCTCCACATTGATCTGTTGCTGGTACTCCCTGTATATAGCTCTATTCTTGTGTATTTTATTTTATTCTTCTTCTTTTAGTTACTATTTATTTTTAATCATTATTTTTTTTAAACTTAGCATTGTTAGGAAAGGTTCGTAGGCAAGCATTTCACTATAAAGTCTACACCAGCTGTATTCAGTGCATGTGATAAATAACGTTTGATTTCATTTGATTTGTATCCTACTTGAAATCCTTGTTCTCTTTGGACCCATATGGTACTGGAGCTTCACTCTGCCTGGCTCTCTCTTTGACCCAGGGAAGCACCGGTTCAGTTGATCCACTATCCCTCCTTCTCATCTCCACTCTTTCCTTCTGTACTCTCCATCTCTCATCTTCCTCTACCCACTCCCTCCTGCTCTCCTCCACCCCTTCCTCCCTCTCCTCTCCTCACCGGTGAGGTGTGTGAGTCCCAGGTGCTGCAGTCCATTGGAGCCCTGCTTGGGGTAGTTGAGGAACACAGAGAGGGCGAAGCCCCGGTCGTACAGGCTGTTACCACGGATCACCCGCAGCTGTTCCAGAGGCAGCCGTCTGAAGTGGTTCATGGCGATTAGGATGTAGCCCGTTACCTCTCTGATGGTCTGGAGGGACAGGAGTTAGAATAAGGTTAGAGACAGTCACATTAACAGATTACCTCGATTACCAGCGGAGGCCTCATGGACTAGAAGAAGAAGAAGATGACAACAACAAAAACAAGAACAAGAACAAGAACAGAGAATAGAACAAAATGGCTGCTATCTCACCCCTAGGAAGGAGAAGTCCCAGTCAGCCTCTATCTGAGTGATCTCCAGGTTACCCATAATAATCTCGCAGCCTGTGTAGCGGTCCTTGATCAGGTTGTACTGGTTCTCCTGAGATCCTGTGGAGCTCAGCCCATTCTGGGTACCAGGACACACCACTGAGGAAACACACACAGGGAAGAAGGGGCATCAGACGACAGACTGTTTGTTGTCAGAGTTGTTCATATAAGGAATCGGTCAAATTCCATAGCATTTTTCCACAAATACTTATGTCACAATGTGCTCAACAGACTTAGTGTACCTGGACATTTGGATTCATCACGTTGATGAGGGATCTATAATTGTGATGAATAATCTATTGACACTTTGTCTGATGTTTTTGTGCATTGATATGTCTGAAACATGTCTGTAGCTGTGTTTGATGTTAGATCTGTCGATATGTCTGAAACATGTCTGTAGCAGTGTCTGTAGCTGTGTTTGATGTTATATCTGTTGATATGTCTGAAACATGTCTGTAGCAGTGTCTGTAGCTGTGTTTGACGTTAGATCTGTCGATATGTCTGAAACATGTCTGTAGCTGTGTTTGATGTTAGATCTGTCGATATGTCTGAAACATGTCTGTAGCTGTGTTTGATGTTAGATCTGTTGATATGTCTGAAACATGTCTGTAGCTGTGTTTGATGTTAGATCTGTCGATATGTCTGAAACATGTCTGTAGCAGTGTCTGTAGCTGTGTTTGATGTTATATCTGTTGATATGTCTGAAACATGTCTGTAGCAGTGTCTGTAGCTGTGTTTGACGTTAGATCTGTCGATATGTCTGAAACATGTCTGTAGCAGTGTCTGTAGCTGTGTTTGATGTTAGATCTGTTGATATGTCTGAAACATGTCTGTAGCAGTGTCTGTAGCTGTGTTTGATGTTAGATCTGTTGATATGTCTGAAACATGTCTGTAGCTGTGTCTGTAGCTGTGTTTGATGTTAGATCTGTTGATATGTCTGAAACATGTCTGTAGCTGTGTTTGATGTTAGATCTGTCGATATGTCTGAAACATGTCTGTAGCAGTGTCTGTAGCTGTGTTTGATGTTATATCTGTTGATATGTCTGAAACATGTCTGTAGCAGTGTCTGTAGCTGTGTTTGACGTTAGATCTGTCGATATGTCTGAAACATGTCTGTAGCAGTGTCTGTAGCTGTGTTTGATGTTAGATCTGTTGATATGTCTGAAACATGTCTGTAGCAGTGTCTGTAGCTGTGTTTGATGTTAGATCTGTTGATATGTCTGAAACATGTCTGTAGCTGTGTCTGTAGCTGTGTTTGATGTTATATCTGTTGATATGTCTGAAACATGTCTGTAGCTGTGTTTGATGTTAGATCTGTTGATATGTCTGAAACATGTCTGTAGCAGTGTCTGTAGCTGTGTTTGATGTTAGATCTGTTGATATGTCTGAGACATGTCTGTAGCAGTGTCTGTAGCTGTGTTTGATGTTAGATCTGTTGATATGTCTGAGACATGTCTGTAGCAGTGTCTGTAGCTGTGTTTGATGTTAGATCTGTTGATATGTCTGAGACATGTCTGTAGCAGTGTCTGTAGCTGTGTTTGATGTTAGATCTGTTGATATGTCTGAGACATGTCTGTAGCAGTGTCTGTAGCTGTGTTTGATGTTAGATCTGTTGATATGTCTGAAACATGTCTGTAGCAGTGTCTGTAGCTGTGTTTGATGTTAGATCTGTCGATATGTCTGAAACATGTCTGTAGCAGTGTCTGTAGCTGTGTTTGATGTTAGATCTTTTGATATGTCTGAAACGTGTCTGTAGCAGTGTATGTAGCTGTGTTTGATGTTAGATCTGTTGATATGTCTGAAACATGTCTGTAGCAGTGTCTGTAGCTGTGTTTGATGTTAGATCTGTTGATATGTCTGAAACATGTCTGTAGCAGTGTCTGTAGCTGTGTTTGATGTTAGATCTGTTGATATGTCTGAAACATGTCTGTAGCAGTGTCTGTAGCTGTGTTTGATGTTAGATCTGTTGATATGTCTGAGACATGTCTGTAGCAGTGTCTGTAGCTGTGTTTGATGTTAGATTTGTTGATATGTCTGAGACATGTCTGTAGCAGTGTCTGTAGCTGTGTTTGATGTTAGATTTGTTGATATGTCTGAGACATGTCTGTAGCAGTGTCTGTAGCTGTGTTTGATGTTAGATCTGTTGATATGTCTGAGACATGTCTGTAGCAGTGTCTGTAGCTGTGTTTGATGTTAGATCTGTTGATATGTCTGAGACATGTCTGTAGCAGTGTCTGTAGCTGTGTTTGATGTTAGATCTGTTGATATGTCTGAGACATGTCTGTAGCAGTGTCTGTAGCTGTGTTTGATGTTAGATCTGTTGATATGTCTGAAACGTGTCTGTAGCTGTGTTTGATGTTAGATCTGTTGATATGTCTGAAACATGTCTGTAGCAGTGTCTGTAGCTGTGTTTGATGTTAGATCTGTTGATATGTCTGAGACATGTCTGTAGCAGTGTCTGTAGCTGTGTTTGATGTTAGATCTGTTGATATGTCTGAAACGTGTCTGTAGCTGTGTTTGATGTTAGATCTGTTGATATGTCTGAAACGTGTCTGTAGCTGTGTTTGATGTTAGATCTGTTGATATGTCTGAGACATGTCTGTAGCAGTGTCTGTAGCTGTGTTTGATGTTAGATCTGTTGATATGTCTGAGACATGTCTGTAGCAGTGTCTGTAGCTGTGTTTGATGTTAGATCTGTTGATATGTCTGAGACATGTCTGTAGCAGTGTCTGTAGCTGTGTTTGATGTTAGATCTGTTGATATGTCTGAGACATGTCTGTAGCAGTGTCTGTAGCTGTGTTTGATGTTAGATCTGTTGATATGTCTGAGACATGTCTGTAGCAGTGTCTGTAGCTGTGTTTGATGTTAGATCTGTTGATATGTCTGAAACGTGTCTGTAGCTGTGTTTGATGTTAGATCTGTTGATATGTCTGAAACATGTCTGTAGCAGTGTCTGTAGCTGTGTTTGATGTTAGATCTGTTGATATGTCTGAGACATGTCTGTAGCAGTGTCTGTAGCTGTGTTTGATGTTAGATCTGTTGATATGTCTGAAACGTGTCTGTAGCTGTGTTTGATGTTAGATCTGTTGATATGTCTGAAACGTGTCTGTAGCTGTGTTTGATGTTAGATCTGTTGATATGTCTGAGACATGTCTGTAGCAGTGTCTGTAGCTGTGTTTGATGTTAGATCTGTTGATATGTCTGAGACATGTCTGTAGCAGTGTCTGTAGCTGTGTTTGATGTTAGATCTGTTGATATGTCTGAGACATGTCTGTAGCAGTGTCTGTAGCTGTGTTTGATGTTAGATCTGTTGATATGTCTGAAACATGTCTGTAGCAGTGTCTGTAGCTGTGTTTGATGTTAGATCTGTTGATATGTCTGAAACATGTCTGTAGCAGTGTCTGTAGCTGTGTTTGATGTTAGATCTGTTGATATGTCTGAGACATGTCTGTAGCAGTGTCTGTAGCTGTGTTTGATGTTAGATCTGTTGATATGTCTGAAACATGTCTGTAGCAGTGTCTGTAGCTGTGTTTGATGTTAGATCTGTCGATATGTCTGAAACATGTCTGTAGCAGTGTCTGTAGCTGTGTTTGATGTTAGATCTGTTGATATGTCTGAAACATGTCTGTAGCAGTGTCTGTAGCTGTGTTTGATGTTAGATCTGTTGATATGTCTGAGACATGTCTGTAGCAGTGTCTGTAGCTGTGTTTGATGTTAGATCTGTTGATATGTCTGAGACATGTCTGTAGCAGTGTCTGTAGCTGTGTTTGATGTTAGATCTGTTTATACAGTGGGGAGAACAAGTATTTGATACACTGCCGATTTTGCAGGTTTTCCCTACTTACAAAGCATGTAGAGGTCTGTAATTTTTATCGTAGGTACACTTCAACTGTGAGAGATGGAATCTAAAAACAAAAATCCAGAAAATCACATTGTATGATTTTTAAGTAATTAATTAGCATTTTATTGCATGACATAAGTATTTGATACATCAGAAAAGCAGAACTTAATATTTGGTACAGAAACCTTTGTTTGCAATTACAGAGATCATACGTTTCCTGTAGTTCTTGACCAGGTTTGCACACAACTGCAGCAGGGATTTTGGCCCACTCCTCCATAAAGACCTTCTCCAGATTCTTCAGGTTTCGGGGCTGTCGCTGGGCAATATGGACTTTCAGCTCCCTCCAAAGATTTTCTATTGGGTTCAGGTCTGGAGACTGGCTAGGCCACTCCAGGACCTTGAGATGCTTCTCACGGAGCCACTCCTTAGTTGCCCTGGCTGTGTGTTTTGGGTCGTTGTTATGCTGGAAGACCCAGCCACGACCCAATGCTCTTACTGAGGGAAGGAGGTTGTTGGCCAAGATCTTGCGATATATAGCCCCATTCATCCTCCCCTCAATACGGTGCAGTCGTCCTGTCCCCTTTGCAGAAAAGCATCCCCAAAGAATGATGTTTCCACCTCCATACTTCACGGTTGGGATGGTGTTCTTGGGGTTGTACTTATCCTTCTTCTTCCTCCAAACACGGCGAGTGTTTGGAGGAAGAAGAGCTCTATTGGAGGAAGAAGAGCTCAAAAAGCTCTATTTTGGTCTCATCAGACCACATGACCTTGTCCCATTCCTCCTCTGGATCATCCAGATGGTCAGTGGCAAACTTCAGACGGGCCTGGACATGCGCTGACCTGAGCAGGGGGACCTTGCGTGCGCTGCAGGATTTTAATCCATGACGGCGTAGTGTGTTACTAATGGTTTCTTTGAGACTGTGGTCTCTTCAGGTCATTGACCAGGTCCTGCCATGTAGTTCTGGGCTGATCCCTCATCTTCCTCATGATCATTGATGCCCCACGAAGTGAGATCTTGCATGGAGCCCCAGACCGAGGGTGATTGACCGTCTTCCATTTTCTAATAATTGCGCCAACAGTTGTTGCCTTCTCACGAAGTTGCTTGCCTATTGTCCTGTAGCCTATCCCAGCCTTGTGCAGGTCTACAATTTTTTCCTGATGTCTTTACACAGCTCTCTGGTCTTGGCCATTGTGGAGAGGTTGGAGTCTGTTTGATTGAGTGTGTGGACAGGTGTATTTTATACAGGTAACGAGTTCAAACAGGTGCAGTTAATACAGGTAATGAGTGGAGAACAGGAGGGCTTCTAAAATAAAAACTAACAGGTCTGTGAGAGCCAGAATTCTTACTGGTTGGTAGGTGATCAAATTCTTATGTCACGCAATAAAATGCAAATTAATTACTTAAAGATCATACAATGTGATTTTCTGGATTTTTGTTTTAGATTCCGCCTCTCACAGTTGAAGTGTACCTATGATAAAAAATTACAGACCTCTACATGCTTTGTAAGGAGGTAAACTTGCAAAATCGGCAGTGTATCAAATACTTGTTCTCCCCACTGTATGTCTGAAACATGTCTGTAGCAGTGTCTGTAGCTGTGTTTGATGTTAGATCTGTTGATATGTCTGAAACGTGTCTGTAGCAGTGTCTGTAGCTGTGTTTGATGTTAGATCTGTCGATATGTCTGAAACATGTCTGTAGCAGTGTCTGTAGCTGTGTTTGATGTTAGATCTGTTGATATGTCTGAAACGTGTCTGTAGCAGTGTCTGTAGCTGTGTTTGATGTTAGATCTGTTGATATGTCTGAAACGTGTCTGTAGCAGTGTCTGTAGCTGTGTTTGAGTTTATGTCTGTTGATATGTCTGAAACATGTCTGTAGCAGTGTATGTAGCTGTGTTTGATGTTAGAGCTGTTGATATGTCTGAAACATGTCTGTAGCAGTGTCTGTAGCTGTGTTTGATGTTAGATCTGTTGATATGTCTGAAACATGTCTGTAGCAGTGTATGTAGCTGTGTTTGATGTTATATCGGTTGATATGTCTGAAACGTGTCTGGAGCAGTGTTTGAAGCAGTGCAGGCCATAACCCCTCTACATGTAGTGGACCAGGCCTCAGGCTGATAGAGGGTGGATGGGGCGGAACATGGTCTTGCCAGACAAAGAATATCATTGTAAAGGTCTGAGCTATAAATGTGAACAGTGTGTCCCAGTCAGACTCCAAGTAAGAGTGATGAGTGATACAGTGACAGATAGTACTTCTGTGTGTGTGTGTGTGTGTGTGTGTGTGTGTGTGTGTGTGTGTGTGTGTGTGTGTGTGTGTGTGTGTGTGTGTGTGTGTGTGTGTGTGTGTGTGTGTGTGTGTGTGTGTGTGTGTGTGTGTGTGTGTGTGTGTGTGTGTGTGTGTGTGTGTGTGTGTGTGTGTGTGTGTGTGTGTGTGTGCGCGTGTGTGTGTGTGATAGAGGACCCACAGTGCTGAGATCATGGTAATGGGACAAAAGGCCATGTGTGAGAGGAGAGCTCCAGTCTGGTCAAAGGAGGGGAGATAGAGAGGCAGGAAGGAGACATGGAGACCATCTCTTATTTGCCACTTATAACAGTCACATTCACAGATATTGTGCAGTGTAAGCTCTGCACATTCACCGTAACATCTCTCTATGTTGTGCAGACACATTCATGGCGGCTATGCATATGCTGAATGTGCAGGGAAGGCTCCTCCAATCGAAACAGCATCGAAACACACAACACCGTATTGGCACATTCTATCAGATTTTGGCTACATTATGCATGCACATTGTGCATCTGCATATACGCAATAGCTGAGAAGGGTATCCTTCCCCCAAAAGGTTGACAATCCACAGGAGACAAAGCAAATCTACTATAGAGTACTGTCATCTAAATCTATTCCATAGCTATTCAACCCGAGCAGTTGCATGCGTGACTGGACACAATGAAATGAAACTGTTCTTCCTTATTAATACATTAGTCATTACCTTCAACTGTCTCAACTGTGTTGGCAGCTGTAGCTCACAATTGAATGGGAACACCTTATCACTACATCTGAACTTCAGCTTCTCGGGTGCTCTTCTTATCAGTGACTTGTGAATGATATCAGAGGATGACTAATACATGGAGAGCTGAAAGTTGACAAGGATGGCTCTTAAAATGTTGAGAATTCTCGGAGGCGTGCGCACTCGCATGGAAGGACGCATGCATGCGCACGTACGTACATAGGCGCGTATTTACGCACACACACACGCACTCACATCCTATGGGTAATCCATATCTTTGTACACTCGCTCATTCACACATAGTCCTGAGCAAATATTTTCCCAGAAGAGGAGTGGAGTTAGAAAGGACAACACAAAGCACCTAATCCAGCCACAGCACACACTGATTCGGGCTCAAAGGGCAGTTTTAGCCCTCTGCAAACACATAGATGGGAGTGCGGACTGGACAGAAAAAAAAGAGAGACTGAGGAAAAATCCATCAGGAAGTAAAATATAGATGGATGCACACAAGCACATATTCCTATTTTGCTGAAAGCATGGAAGCATGAAACGATCTCTTATCTACCAGAGCATTGGGATGTTGCATTAATAACTACTCAATTCCAACATGGACAGCAAAATACACAAACTACAACCAACTATTGTATACACCCAACTCAGCGCTCCTCACTGGTAAACAACCGCCAACAGTCACTCAAAGCAACAAGTGTCATCAATTTGAATGAGCCAATTGACCTCCAGTGTCCTTTACAACAGGGGCAATAGACTCTCAGTCACTTGTGTCCCCTGGCACTGGATATCAGCTCTGTGTGTGTGGCACATTGCCAGCACTGGCTAAATGGCTGACATATTACTGCAATCAGAAAGGCTTATTACAGTGTGGTAATGTAGTGTAGCAAAAGTTCCCTCCTCTGAGAGGAACAGAGCAGCTATCTGATCTCTAAAATAGAGGGAAGGGGGGGGGTGAGAGATAGGGGAGAGACCGGAGATTGAGAGAGAGAGCGAGAGAGAGAGAGAGAGAGAGAGAGAGAGAGAGAGAGAGAGAGAGAGAGAGAGAGAGAGAGAGAGAGAGAGAGAAAGACAGAGAGAGAGAGATCGAGAGAGAGAGAGCGAGAGAGAGAGAGAACAAGAACGGGAGAGTGAGAATGAAGAAAGAAGGATGAAGAAAGAGAGAAGGATATAGAAGGTTTTGGTTAATGACTGAAACGGTCAACTGAACACCCCCCCCAGGAGGTGCTTAATGAGGCATATACAGAGTCAATCTTGTTTATAGTCTACGCACAACAGGACATTGTCTACCCTTATTGAGTCGACATGTTCTCGTCCCACAAAACATCCCATGAGTTGCATGAAACCAACCGGGGGTTTCCCACTTTCAAGTGGATGAAACAGCACCGAAAACACTTCGGTCTATCATCACCTGAGTCCACCTTCAAGTGGATGAAACAGCACCGAAAACACTTCGGTCTATCATCACCTGAGTCCACCTTCAAGTGGATGAAACAGCACCGAAAACACTTCGGTCTATCATCACCTGAGTCCACCGTAACAACCTGACAAAAGCCTTGACTGATACCTGTTTCTAGTGTTGGAGATGCTGACCTGTCACTGTCAGGGCCACAGGTACTTGAGCTGTGTTCTGCTCTGCTCTACTGTTCTGCTCTACTGTGACTCAAGAGGGCAGACAGGTGATTCATCTACAGTCACCAAGACCAGAAGATAGACCGACACATCCCCTCACGTGAAACGGGGGAAAGAACAGTAAACAGTGTATCAGTGTTTTGTTACTTGGGGTGTTTTGTGTTTTTGTGTGAGCCCCAGGAAGAATAGCTGCTGCTATTGGGGATCCGAATAAACCAAACCAAACTTTGGGAACAGGAATGTAACCTCTTGAGAAATAGACTTTTTTTGTTTGTGCGCGCGCGCGTGTGTGTGTGTGGTTTGGTTTTACTATCCTTGTGGGTACCAGAAGTCTAGGATAGTAAAACAAGGAACATTTGGACCAGTGGGGACATTTTGCCGCTCCCCACAAGGAAAATGGCTATTTTAGGCTTAGGGGTTAGGTTTAGGGTTAGGGTTACAACTAGGGTTAGGGTTAGGGTTAGGGTTAGGAGTTAGGTTTAGGGTTAGGGGTTAGGGTTAGGGTTAGGTTAGGGTTAGGGTTAGGGTTAGGGTTAGGGTTAGGGTTAGGGTTAGGCTTAGGGGTTAGGTTTAGGGTTACAACTAGGGTTAGGGTTAGGGTTAGGGTTAGGGTTACAACTAGGGTTAGGGTTAGGGTTACAACTAGGGTTAGGGGGTTAGGGTTACAACTAGGGTTAGGGTTAGGGTTAGGGTTACAACTAGGGTTAGGGTTAGGGGTTAGGGTTAGGGTTAGGGTTAGGGGTTAGGGTTAGGGTTAGGCGTTAGGTTTAGGGTTAGGCTTAGGCTTAGGGGTTAGGTTTAGGGTTAGGGTTACAACTAGGGTTAGGGTTAGGAGTTAGGTTTAGTTTTTAAGGTTAAGGTTAGTGTTAGGTTAAGAGTTCAGGTTTTAGGGGTAGGGGTTATGGAAAATAGGATTTTGAGGTTAGGGTTAGGGTTAGGGTTAGGGTTCGGGTTAGGGTTAGGGGTTAGGTTTAGTTTTAATGTTAAGGTTAGTGTTAGGTTAAGAGTTCAGGTATAGGGGTAGGGGTTATGGAAAATTGGATTTTGAGAATAGGGTTAGGGTTAAGGTTAGGGTTAGGCTTAGGCTTAGGCTTAGGGGTTAGGTTTAGTTTTAAGGTTAAGGTTAGTGTTAGGTTAAGAGTTCAGGTTTAGGGGTAGGGGTTATGGAAAATAGGATTTTGAGGTTAGGGTTAGGGTTAGGGTTAGGGTTAGGCTTAGGCTTAGGGGTTAGGTTTAGTTTTAAGGTTAAGGTTAGTGTTAGGTTAAGAGTTCAGGTTTAGGGGTAGGGGTTATGGAAAATTGGATTTTGAGAATAGGGTTAGGGTTAAGGTTAGGGTTAGGCTTAGGCTTAGGGGTTAGGTTTGGTTTTAAGGTTAAGGTTAGTGTTAGGTTAAGAGTTCAGGTTTTGGGGTAGGGGTTATGGAAAATAGGATTTTGAATGGGAATCAAGGATAGTAAAACAAACGTGTGTGTGTGTGTGTGATACATTCTCATGAAAATGATCAAAACAATTCAAGAATGCTTGATTAAAAGAGTATGAACAGCCTATACACACTGAATTGATTTCCTGGTTTACAACTCTATATGCAAAGTTTGTAGTTTATTTTTTGGCTATTTGATTTAGTGACACATATCACCATTCATAAAATCACCTACCTTCCTGTGTTTGAGACGACGTGTGCTGTAGACATGATATAAATATAACACACAGAACGGACACCTGCCAACAGTCCATGTTTAGGTCCAAACCAGTCCAATAATAACCATGTCCAGGTCGAGCAGGTCGGTTTAATCCCCAAGATGTCCTCGATTTGTTAATGAGACGTTCGTTTTTAAAGGCAATAAAGATCAGCAAATTATGGCTTCAAGATAGATTTTCAGAATACTCCAAGTCCACTTTCAGTTGATGATAGGTCCAGGTTTCAGTATCACGGTGACTTCAGCTTTCACTGGGATACGTAGCCTAAAGTTAATTTACAATGTTGCAATATCTTGAAACACCAACAAAAAACATAAACGATTGTTTTTATATTCTTTATTTTTATGCAATTCTGAGATGGTCCGTCAATTTCGGAGTTTGGCAAACGTGAACTAGTTTTTTTAACGCTCAGCTCTCACTCCCTAGCCGTGATCCACACCAGACAGCTCACTTGATTGGCCAGATCAGTTTGTTTTGCCGCTCGGAGGTCGTTCCCTCTGAGCGCTGAGAAAATCAATTTCATGTGGCTACTGTAAAACATTACCAGAACATTTGCAACGAATAAAAGGTCAAGGATTCATCTGATATACAATTATATGAAAACAACCATATCTAGACAAATGTGTAAATTATATCACAGTAAATAAGCGTATTATAGTAATGGAATAAACCAGTTCATGGATCCGTTTTTTAATCTTTAATCTGGTTATTGCTTGGGAATCCTGTCGTTAAAATTATTAGGTTTACACAGACATTCAGTTACTCAAATTGATGAGAATAATAACAAGTGTAGGCTAATAACAACATACTTGCTTATCCATGAAAATACATCTTAAGAAAAGCTTAGCATGCTTCCCGAAACTATATAAGAACTGTATTTAGCATAATCCTAGACGTGGGTATTTTTGTTCCATGTAGAGTATTTGGGATGGGACCAGTGTTACTTTCATTCAGTGTCAGGGTTAGGGTCTGAGAGGCTGTGCTGTCTCTATGCAGTGAAGGGCAGTATTGTTCTCCAGCCCTGTCAACTGGTTAATCAGTGCTGCTTTGATACGTATGGAGTAGCCTGTCACAATGGCATCATTGTCAAATGGTCAAGTGACATCTGATCCCAAACCCAGAACATAGAATCTATGCTACAGAAGGGAACACAGAACACACAACACAGAAGACAGAACAGGGCCAACATTCCATGGCATGTGACACTCTGAAAAGAGAGCAGCTAACTTCACAGGAAATAAATAGCTGGTTGTGATGAATATGTAACACAGTGTTGTTATTTCCGTTTCCATAATGAGGGACTATAGATGAGCTGATGTAAAGATATATTCACACACTTAGACAAAGCATAGTAGGTTGAAAATGTGTAGGAACAGTGGCATTTGACTGATGTGCACGAGTTATACAGAACAAGAATAGTCTGACAACGGTCTTTGTTTCTGACTATTTTGAGCCTGTAATTGAACCCACAAATGCTGATGCTCCAGATTCTCAACTAGTCTAAGGCCACCTATGTAGATATTCCATAAAAAAATCTGCCGTTTCCAGCTACAATAGTCACTTACAAAATGTACACTGTATTTCTGATCAATTTGATGTTATTTTAATGGAACAAAAAATGTGACCCCAAACTTCTGAACGGTGGTGTATATAGACACTTATATGGTATTTATAGATTTGTTTAAAAAAACGTGTAAACATAGTATCTTATTTTATTCAAACAAACATGTTTACTTTAAAGTAATTTGACAATTTGAATAGTGGATCCATCTAGTGGCTGCAGGATGTGACCATTTCCCATTTCTCTCAGGGCCCGATTCTGACATAGGAAATTACGCCTTTCCTAGGCACTTCTCAGTAGTTGGTATTCAGACTTACCTTATGAAGGTGCATAACGGGCTTTGCAGGTGTGGTTCCCTTGTGCACTCTGAATAAATGTAATTCACCTGCTGAAAACCCTCTCACTTGCTGGCCAACAGATTTTCTTGTGGAGTTTTCATTCAATAGAGTTTTCAGTGGTGGAGGCTCCTCAGAGGAGGAAGGGGAGGACCATCCTCCTCAGATAATTTCATAAAATTAAAAATAGTGAAACGTTAAAAAATTGATCATTTTTAGATAACACTATACTAAATATATATTCACGTCGAGAAATAATTTAATAAAACATACATTTTTGCAATGAATGTCTACAGTAGCCTCAACAGCAATCTCTGGGGTAGCACCATGGTGTAGGCGAAGGACAGCTAGCTAGAGAGAAAATAACAATAGTTCAACAGTTTTGAACAAATTCATTTCTTCAAAAATGAAAGAGAAGTAACAGAGGGGGAGAGAGAGAGTAATATTTCCTTGTATTTTTGTTCTCACTTTCGACGGGCCCACCGTCGAACTGCTAAACTGCTTGCTGTACACTGTACTGCATGATTGTAGCGGATTTACAAGCGCGTTAGTTCTAGCAGCTATGTTGACTATGACGTTAGCTAATATGGTGACAACGATGTAGACTGTGTGTAGCGGTTAGTGGTTAAGTTATGAAGGTTTGGCTTGGAAAGGTTTTTCCGCCTGGTCACTGACAACTGTTGTATTTGTGAACTGAAGTCCACAATCAAAGGGAAAAGGTGAGTAGAATGGGCATCCAGCCAGGACAGATGGTGCCGGCTCAGCGCTCCTGGTCTCCTGTACACCTCCTTGGACCAGGATATCCTGCGCCGGCTCTGCGTTATGTGTCTCTGGTGCGTCTGCACAGCTCAGTGTGTCCTGTGCTAACGCCCCGTACTTGCCGGGCTAAATTGAGCATCCAGCCAGGACGCATTGTGCCAGCTCTACTCTCCAGGCCTCCATTGCGCCTCCACAGTCCAGTACGTTCTGTGCCTGCTCCCCGCACTCGCCCTGAAATGTGTGTCTTCAGCCCGGTACCACCAGTGCCGGCACCACGCATCATGTATCCAGTGCGCCTCCACTGTCTATAGCTTCCGGCGACATTTCCCGGTCCAGAGCTTCCGGCGACAGTTCCCAGTCCAGAGCTTCCGGCGATAGTTCCCAGTCCAGAGCTTCTGGCGACAGTTCCCAGTCCAGAGCTTCCGGCGATGTTTCCCAGTCCAGAGCTTCCGGCGACGTTTCACAGTCCGGGACCTCCAACGACGGGCCACAGTCCGGAACCTCCAACGACGGGCAACAGTCCAGGACCTCCAACAACGGTCCACAGTCCGGAACCTCCAGCGACGGTCCACAGTCCGGAACCTCCAGCGACGGTTCCCAGTCCGGGGTCTCCGCCGATGATCCGCAGTCCAGAGCCTCCGGCGATGATCCACGGTCCGGTTCTACAAAGGCAGAGGGATCAGCGTAAAGATGGGGGGCCACCGAGGGTAGATGCCCACCCGGACCCTCCCCTATAGGTTCAGGTTTGCGTTTCTTTTTGTTATTTTGTTAGTTTGTTCAGTGTTCATTATTTTAATGAATAAGAATGTATGTATGTCACACTGCGCCTTGGTCCGATCCTTATAACGTACGTGACAATTGGTTGCACCAGATCTTATTTAGGGGCTTCATAGCAAAGGGGGTGAATACATATGCACGCACCACTTTTCCGTTTTATATTTTTTATAATATTTTGAAACAAGGAATTTCTTTCATTTCACTTCACCAATTTGGACTATTTTGTGTATGTCCATTACATGAAATCCAAGTAAAAATCTATTTAAATGACAGATTGTAATGCAACGAATTAGGAAAAATGCCAAGGGGGTTGAATACTTTTGAAAGTTACTTTACAGTGCATTTAGGAAAATAATAGCTCTGTAGCTCAGTTGGTAGAGCATGGCGCTTGTAACGCCAGGGTAGTGGGTTCGATCCCCGGGACCACCCATACGTAGAATGTATGCACACATGACTGTAAGTCGCTTTGGATAAAAGCATCTGCTAAATGGCATATATTATTATTATTATTATTAATATTTAGACCCCTTGACTTTTTCCAAATGTTGTTACCTTACAGCCTTATTCTAAAATGGATTAAATGTATTTGTTATGCAGGTGAGTGAGGACCCAAAAGCGACTTAACAGAAACTGAGTTTATTCAAGTCCAAACAGAAAATAACAAATCCTGAATCCTTAACAGGAAATGTCCAAACGGGGATAACAGAAATCCTCTAGTTTGTAGAGGGGAATAACAGGATAAGCGGCCACAGACTGCAGGTCCCTTCGGGTAGGTGCAGGCCGTAGCTGACAGAGACACCTGCTCACACGCAGCAACTGATGAAGGCAAAACACGACAGGACGGAACAAGAACACAGCACAGCAAACAAGGATCCGACAAGGACAGAAGCAGAAACAGAGAGAGAAATAGAGACTTAATCAGAGGGCAAAATAGGGGACAGGTGTGAAAGAGTAAACGAGGTCGTTAGGAGAATGAGGAACAGCTGGGAGCAGGAACGGAACGATAGAGAGAGAGAGAGGGATAGAGAGAGGGAAAGAAACCTAATAAGACCAGCAGGGGGAAACGAATAGAAGAGAAAGCACAGGGACAAGACATGACAATATATGACAATACATGACAGTACCCCCCCCACTCACCGAGCGCCTCCTGGCGCACTCGAGGAGGAACCCTGGCGGCAACGGAGGAAATCATCGATCAACGAACGGTCCAGCACGTCCCGAGATGGAACCCAACTCCTCTCCTCAGGACCGTACCCCTCCCAATCCACTAAGTACTGGTGACCACGTCCCCGAGAACGCATGTCCATAATCTTCCGGACCCTGTAGATAGGTGCGCCCTCGACAAGGATGGGGGGGGGGGGGGAAGACGAACGGGGGCGCGAAGAAAAGGCTTGACACAGGAGACATGGAAGACTGGGTGGACGCGACGAAGATGTCGCGGAAGAAGAAGTCGCACTGCGACAGGATTAACGACCTGAGAAATACGGAACGGACCAATGAACCGCGGGGTCAACTTGCGAGAAGCTGTCGTAAGGGGAAGGTTACGAGTGGAGAGCCATACTCTCTGACTGCGACAATACCTAGGACTGTTAGTCCTACGCTTATTGGCGGCTCTCACAGTCTGCTCCCTATAACGGCAAAGTGCAGACCTGACCCTCTTCCAGGTGCGCTCACAACGTTGGACAAAAGCCTGAGCGGAGGGAACGCTGGACTCGGCGAGCTGGGACGAGAACAGAGGGGGCTGGTACCCAAGGCTACTCTGAAAAGGAGATAGCCCGGTCGCAGACGAAGGAAGCGAGTTGTGAGCGTATTCTGCCCAGGGGAGCTGTTCTGCCCAAGATGCAGGGTTTCGAAAAGAAAGACTGCGTAAGATGCGACCAATAGTCTGATTGGCCCGTTCTGCTTGACCGTTAGACTGGGGATGAAAACCGGAAGAGAGCCTGACGGAAGCCCCAATCAAACGACAAAACTCCCTCCAAAGCTGAGACGTGAATTGCGGACCTCTGTCCGAAACGGCGTCTAACGGAAGGCCATGAATTCTGAACACATTCTCAATGATGATTTGTGCCGTCTCTTTAGCGGAAGGAAGCTTAGCGAGGGGAATAAAATGAGCCGCCTTAGAGAACCTATCGACAACCGTTAGAATAACAGTCTTCCCCGCTGACGAAGGCAGACCGGTAATAAAGTCTAAGGCGATGTGAGACCATGGTCGAGAGGGAATGGAAAGCGGTCTGAGACGACCGGCAGGAGGAGAGTTACCTGACTTAGTCTGCGCGCAGTCCGAGCAAGCAGCCACGAAACGGCGCGTGTCACGCTCCTGAGTAGGCCACCAAAACCGCTGGCGAATAGAAGCAAGCGTACCTCGAACGCCGGGGTGGCCAGCTAACTTGGCAGAGTGAGCCCACTGAAGAACGGCCAGACGAGTAGAAACGGGAACGAAAAGAAGGTTACTAGGACAAGCGCGCGGCGACGGAGTGTGAGTGAGTGCTTGCTTTACCTGTCTCTCAATTCCCCAGACAGTCAACCCGACAACACGCCCCTCAGGGAGAATCCCCACGGGGTCGGTAGAGGCTACAGAAGAACTGAAGAGACGGGATAAAGCATCAGGCTTGGTGTTCTTAGTGCCCGGACGATAAGAAATCACGAACTCGAAACGAGCTAAAAACAACGCCCAACGAGCCTGACACGCATTGAGTCGTTTGGCAGAACGGATGTACTCAAGGTTCTTATGGTCAGTCCAAACGACAAAAGGAACGGTCGCCCCCTCCAACCACTGTCGCGATTCGCCTAAGGCTAAGCGGATGGCGAGCAGTTCGCGGTTTCCCACATCATAGTTACGTTCCAACGGCGACAGGCGATGAGAAAAATACGCGCAAGGATGGACCTTATCGTCAGAATGGGAGCGCTGGGACAGAATGGCTCCCACGCCCACCTCTGACGCGTCAACCTCGACAATAAATTGTTTAGTGACGTCAGGAGTAACAAGGATAGGAGCGGATGTAAAACACTTCTTGAGGAGATCAAAAGCTCCCTGGGCGGAAACGGACCACTTAAAGCACGTCTTGACAGAAGTAAGGGCTGTGAGAGGAGCTGCTACTTGACCGAAATTACGAATGAAACGCCGATAGAAATTCGCGAAACCGAGAAAGCGCTGCAACTCGACACGTGACTTAGGGACGGGCCAATCACTGACAGCATGGACCTTAGCGGGATCCATCTGAATGCCTTCAGCGGAAATAACAGAACCGAGAAATGTGACGGAGGAGACATGAAAAGCGCACTTCTCAGCCTTCACATAAAGACAATTCTCTAAAAGGCGCTGGAGAACACGTCGAACGTGCTGAACATGAATCTGGAGTGACGGTGAAAAAATCAGGATATCGTCAAGGTAAACGAAAACAAAGATGTTCAGCATGTCTCTCAGTACATCATTAACTAATGCCTGAAAGACAGCTGGAGCATTAGCGAGACCGAACGGCAGAACCCGGTATTCAAAATGCCCTAACGGAGTATTAAACGCCGTTTTCCACTCGTCCCCCTCCCTGATGCGCACGAGATGGTAAGCGTTACGAAGGTCCAACTTAGTAAAGAACCTGGCTCCCTGCAGAATCTCGAAGGCTGACGACATAAGGGGAAGCGGATAATGATTCTTAACCGTTATGTCATTCAGCCCTCGATAATCCACGCAGGGGCGCAGGGTACCGTCCTTTTTCTTAACAAAAAAAAACCCCGCTCCGGCGGGAGAGGAAGAAGGCACAACGGTACCGGCGTCGAGAGCAACAGACAGATAATCTTCGAGAGCCTTACGTTCGGGAGCCGACAGAGAGTATAGTCTACCCCGGGGGGGAGTGGTCCCCGGAAGGAGATCAATACTACAATCATACGACCGGTGAGGAGGAAGGGAGGTGGCTCTGGACCGACTGAAGACCGTGCGCAGATCATGATATTCCTCCGGCACCCCTGTCAAATCACCATGTTCCTCCTGTGAAGAGGGGACAGAAGAAACAGGAGGGATAGCAGACATTAAACATTTCACATGACAATATATGACAATACATGACAGTATTATTTTCCTCATCAAACTACACAATACCCCATAATAACAGAGCAAAAACAGGTTTTAAGAAATGTTGGCAAATGTATTCAAATTTAACAACAGAAATACCTTATTTACATAAGTATTCAGACCGTTTGCTATGAGCTCAGGTGCTTCCTGTTTCCATAGATCATCCTTGAGATGTTTCTACAACTTGATTGGAGTTCACCTGTGGTGAATTCAATTGATTGGACATGATTTGGAAAGGCACACACCTGTCTATATCAGGTCCCACAGTTGACAGTGCATGTCAGAACAAAAACCAAGCCATGAAGTCGAAGGAATTATCCGTAGTGCTCCGAGATAGGATTGTGTCGAGGCACAGATCTGGGGAAAGGGTACCAAAAAAATGTCACACCATTGAAGGTCGCCAAAACACAGTGGCCTCCATCATTCTTAAATGGAAGAAGTTTGGAACCACCAAGACTCTTCCTAGAGCTGTCCGCCCGGACAAACTGAGCAATCGGGTGAGAAGGGCCTTGGTCACGGAGGTGATCAAGAACCCGATGGTTAGTCTGACAAAGCTCCAAAGTTTCTCTGTGGAGATGGACGAACCTTCCAGAATGGCAACCATCTCTCTTTGTATTTTTTTGTTTATTTTTTCCCCCTTTATCTCCCAAATTGGTAGTTACCCCGTACGGACTTGGGAGAGGAGAAAGTCAAGAGCCATGCGTCCTCTTCTTGACACACTGCTCACTTAACCCGGACGCCTGCCGCACACCAATATGGAAAAAGTCAAGTGGTCTGAATACTTTACAAATGCACTGTATAAGCTGGAAGTAGAAGTCTAAGTGTTGTTGTCCATTAGTTTTAGCCCAATTAGGGGAGGGGTGGTAGGGTTAGGGGAAAATAATAAAGGAAAATATTGTTTTATTAAAAACAGATTAGAATAATAATACAATTCAAATTAAAATCGTCCTCCCTCTAAAACGTCACCAACCAAATCAAATGTATTGGTCACATACACATGGTTAGCAGATGTTAATGCAAGTGTAGCGAAATGCTTGTCGCCACTGGTTTTCAGTACATTTACCGTAAGCCATCCCTTTAAATACGGTGTACCTTTTAGTTCGAATTTTGTTCGATGGACTTAATAGAATATGTCGAGACAGTGGTTCAGAATATTAGGAATCAATGAAAGAAAGCCATCTAAATATAGGCATATCCGTCTCCGTTTCAGCACCAATTGGTCGATTTAAAAATACTCAGATTTTATAGATTATTAAGGGTGAGGAAAGTATTTATGAATCATAACAAACAGGTTTAGAGAGCCTTTACTCACGAAAGAAAACGGTGGTTTGATTCATTCTGAAAATTCCCCATTCTTTAACCCGTGGTAGGTTTGATTCATTCTGAAAACTTCCCCATTCTTTAACCCATGGTAGGTGTGATTCATTCTGAAAATTTCCCCATTCTTTAACCCATGGTAGGTTTGATTCATTCTGAAAACTTCCCCATTCTTTAACCCATGGTAATGTTGGAAGATTAGTGTACAGTATATAGAATTATAATAGGTAGAATAGTCTACAATATTAGGCTAAACCATATTGCCTGCACTAACTGTGTGTTGACACAGCCAAGTATTGTGCCATTCTCAAACTGTTCAAACTGCCATGGCCTTTATTTATTTTATTTAACCTTTATTTAACTAGGCAAGTCAGTTAAGAACCAATTCTTATTTACAAGGACGGCCTACCCCGGCGACGCTGGGCCAATTGTGCGCTACCCTATGGGACTTCCAATCACTGCTGGTTGTGATACAGCCTGGAATCAAACCAGAGTCTGTAGTGACACCTCTAGCACTGAGATGCAGTGCCTTAGACCGCTGCGCCACTCGGGAATCCCACTCCATAACAATTGAATTAGCCCGTCTTTTAAAAATATTATCAACTGTTTTCCTCAGCAACAACCACATGGCTGTGACGGCGTTTAGACGGCGTTTACACAGGAAGCAAATGAAGGTGAACCAAACAATGTCATTAAATGGAAACATAATTCAGGTTATACCAAGTGAAGGAAAATAACAGTAAATTTGCTCTTGAACATGTGTGGTTATTAGGCCTACTGACGGTTGATACTGACTGTTAGTGGGTAATATTTAACATGATAGAAATAGGAAACGGAGAAGTTGTTGTATCCTATACTTAAGACATTCGCTAGTGCCCATCCCTGCGAGTTAAAAGGCCTTGGAATTAAAATTGTGCATAATGGCACTGCATTTCATAAACTTTACTATGGGAAAGTTGATATGTTGATATGCTGTTACACATTGGTTACACATTTGTCTCCAGCGATTATAAGGTCAAATATATTTAAAACAAGTGTCATTTATATTTATAATTCCCGTATTCAAGTCGATTACTCATTAACCTAACTCTTATCAAGTTGTAAATGACAGTCGATGGAGAATGGTGTTATTTCTATTGGAAAAAATGAATAGATGCTTTTCCCACTTGGAACCGGTAGGTTCGCTAGACCTCATTCACGGTTTTCCTCGGGCGTCAAGGTGGTGGAATTGTTAGGAAATTAAGTCAAGGTCAGAATAGGGCGTATCTGTAGACACACCTCCGCCACACCTTAATTTATTCCATCTCCGCCCCAAACGAATAGCATAGCGGGTGAAAAGCAAAGGGAATGACGTTTCATTTACGTTGCTCAACCCGGGTTGTAAATTGGGTCCTTAGGCAGTACTTAATTTATGTGCATACATCCCCTAGCTGTTTTGTGATTCCATGTCATACTCTTTATATGCAGCAGGGGGAGACAGAGGCCAGGGCTCTGAGTTGTCTGCCACAGAAGTGTATTAGCTGAACACTGAGCAAATGTTGCACGTTTAGCGTGTAATAGGCCTTCGCATTTAGCCTTTAATGTAAAAACATACACAAAATCCATCCCCATCTCTAACTATTATAATGGTGTTGCATAAGAACACAATATTCAATTACTATTACTTTCTAGTTTTTCTGACTTTTCAACTCCCATGGTCAACTCTTAAATCGGAAGCAGATAAAAGCAAGGGAAAGAACAGCCTCCCTATGCAGTAAATACAGTATTTATGTGTCTACATGTGTCAGCCAGTCCTGAATCTGTGATCTGGTGTTCCATCAACAGTCTACAGACAATTGTTATAGCCAGACTACTGTGAGTGGGATGGCTCGATGACAGAGTACGATGATGGCACCATGATTGACCCAGTTCTGGTGGATTTGGCTGCTGTCGCCAGACCTCCTCAGACTCTTCACCAGAGTATCATCCTCCTCCCTAGTGGCCCTGGCCTGCCTGACTGTCTGTCCGGGGCCAGGCCGTGTGTGGGGGCAGGTTGATGTTCTAGTCCTCTGCATGGCCTTTGCATCCCGCCTGGTAGCCAGTCCCTTCAACAGATTGATGAATTGATTGTGGGGTTGCTGCCAGTGTGTCTGTGCCCTGGGCGAGGGGCGTCCCGGTTACGGAAGAGAATCCCAGATACGGCACCCACCCTGGGGCCGCTATTGTGGCAGGCCTGCAGGGGGCCCCGGGGACCCAGGGAGCAGCTCTATCTGACCCACATACTGCTGTCACACCCCTGGAGACACAGCACTGGGGATGGAGGAGCGGGGCAGATTGGGCCTGGGGCTAGGGTGGGGGCCAGTGCTAGAGCTGGGATGGAGTGGGATGGAAGCTGGAGGGCTGGAGACACAGGGCTGTTGCGTGGATAGCGCATGCGCTGGGGATGGTGCAAATATGGACCTCTGAATCGCTGAACTAAATTGCGGGCCAAGCTGTGAAAATATTTCACACACATCCCAAAACTCAAGAAGAGCCCTAACAATCTGAAGACATGGAATCTAATGAAAGAATGTAGGCATTTTTTATTGACTTACCAGTGCAGTTAAACTGGTATCACTGGACACATCCTCACCAATACATATGTACTCTTAACTAGGATTTAATCGTCACACTTTTTTTTGTCTGGTAACATCAATAAATAAACCCTTTTTCAATTAATTTGAATACACATTATTAACTGGAATGTTGAGTAATTACATTGTTACAGTAAAATATAACATGACTTTTGTTTTTTGTTTTTCTTGCACAGACTCAACTGAGTTAAAGGAGGGAAAAAATCAAGACATGAATTGATACATTTTGCCACAACTGTGGTCCCGCTTGATGTTAAACGTTACACACAAAACCATCATCAGAATAAGGGGTTTTCAACACTAGCGATAATAAGGCCACAAAAACAAACAACTGCTGCATCAAGCTAAACTCAATGTGGGAAATGTAATACACAAGCTGTAATGTTAAAGCTGGAATCCTTCGAGTTCCATTTGGGATATTACAACAACAAAGAAGTTACTGCAAACAACCAACACAGCCCCCCCCGACAGCATTGCACACACGGTAGAACAGAAGAAAATGTACTGCAAATATATATATATATATTTGCAGGGGGGGGGGGGGCTGTATCCCCTAATGCGGATTCCGTCTTCATATCGATATATATCAGTGCATACACAAATCCCCATAACTACAATTGAACATATCAACCACGATGACTCCTTCAGGTATTTTTCAGGTCTATTTTTGTTCAGGTATATGTTTGTACTTGTTGAGTAAAATGGGTAATATACAGTTGACATAGAAAAAAGCATGCTCTTGCATATTGGATGTGTTTTACACAAACCTATGTCACTGTTCATTAATGTCGACCATTACTGCATTGCTCCAACCAGCAGTAGCAATTTGAGTGTAAAAGGAGAATACTGTCAGAAGACTGGCTAAATAGATAACATGAGACACAATTCCAAACTTCATTTCCGAGAGATCTTTTACTGTACGGTCATGCATAATACGGTGTTCCGAAACCAACTAACATCGCTAGTATCCATTCTGATGTACAAGTCAAATGACATAAATAAATAAATAAATAATGTATTCATTAATTAATCAATTAATACATAAATAGTGTTTCCAAAAACGGGATGCTTATCAATGTGTTCATAATTATGTAGGAAATGTCATGTATTGACATTGATGGCACATGTCTGAAAGGCGATAGCTGATTTTAATAATTGACATCGGGTTGAAAATGTCCTCAAGGGATGGTACAGTTTAAGCCCCCTTCCTACAGCACATACCAATCACATTTCACTCCCGCCGTGTCAGGATTATTCACTCAATGGATCAACTACAACCAACTACCACTTCCTGTTTCAAGAGCTGACACCAAGGTTTCTCTTCACTCTCCTCTGATTGGTCCACTCACTTCTTGTTCTTCAGCTGATTGGCCAGCCAGTCGAGGCCCTCGTACAGGCCGTCTCCGCTGGTGGCGCAGGTGGCCTGGATGTACCAGTTGCGGTGACGTAGGGAGTGGAGCCCCAGCTTGTCTGTGATCTCTGCTGCGTTCATGGCATTGGGCAGGTCCTACACAGGACGTGAGGTAGAATCGGAAGGATAGTAAGTGGAGAAAACCACATGAGAGAGAGAGAAGATTATAGAGGTGAGGAAATCCCGGGTATGAGAGTTAGACAGAAGGAGAGTTAGCGATGAAAAGCACATGAGGCAGCAGAGAAAAATACGAATTGAGTGAGGCTATCGCAATTGTTCATACCTGTTTATTAGCGAAGATGAGAAGCACGGCGTCTCGTAGCTCGTCCTCTGCCAGCATCCTCATCAGCTCCTCCCGAGCCTCGTTCACCCGCTCACGGTCGTTACTGTCCACCACAAAGATCAAGCCTGGAACCACAACAAACGTTGTTACTGTGTCTACCACAAAGGGCAGCCCTGTAACCATGGCAAACCTTGATAGATACCCTCAACCCGAACACTGTCCACCACAAAGATCAAACCTGGAACCACAACATGACTCATTCGTCAGGAAGCACGACGTGCTTGTCATTAAACTATACGAACCCACTGGTGACACTGTGTTTTTCTGTCTCTAGGCATCCCCCTCTATCAGAATGAACAGGCTCGTCTTCCAACTGGCGCATGGTATAGAAAAACATAACAATCCTAACACAAAACGAGTAAAATGCTTTCAATGTGAAGGACACGTGCTTGATGCGGTATGCAAATGTCTATATCGAGAGTGTGTGAGTCAGCCCAATAGCTTCAGCTGTCAGGGGTGACATCATGGTGCCGGATGTATCACAGGCCTGTAGGGGCAGTCTTTGTCCCAGCAAGGCCCTATAGCCCTTCAAATCTGGACGTTAAAGACAGTACCACAGACATGTGTTTCATTCTTCCAACCAGGGAATGAAGTAGACCACCTGGTGTGAGTAAGAATTAAGAACATACCGTAAGCTCACTCCACAGCTAGTTTGACATATCGCCAATGGTGCCATCCAAGTGGTACTTTTTGTATAGCTCATACGGTTGGAACGTCGTCAGTGAGGACGGTCATGTGTGTTGAGAAGCAGAGGGCCAGAGGTTCAAGCCTGGTATGGGGCAGTCGGTCAGTGGAGGAAGCTAAGGTGTTGGCAGCACACTGACCCCCGTTGCATTTGCAATTCATTATCAGGTAGAACAGAAAACCAGCAGTACTCCGGACCTTGTAGGGTAAGATTTGCATACCCCTTTCCCTATAGTGTCACACGACTGAGTTAGCGCACTGAGCTAAAGCCTGGGGAGCTAATGTAAGTTTTTCAGGTCTCAGGCAAGTTTACTCATCACATGAGCGTGGTTCATTGTACCACCTCCATTACACAGTCACAGACCAGTTAAGAGCCAGAGCCATTCCTGCTCAGCTTACAGGTCACAAGAGCGTTATGCCGCTGAGCTAAAGCTTGTTAGCTCCCACTATACTTACCCTGTGTGTTCTGGAAGTAGTGTCTCCACAGAGGCCTGATCTTGTCCTGGCCACCCACGTCCCACACCGTGAAACTGATGTTCTTATACTCAACCGTCTCCACGTTAAACCCTGAGCAGGGGGAAAAGGAAACGAGTGTTTTAAATGTCTTTTGAACAGCCGCCGGTGTTATAAACCGCTCATAAAGAGTCGTATGTGTGTTATAAATGCCTTATAAACAGTTGTAGGCGTGTGATGATTAAGGATGAGTCAAAATGTCAAAATGATATGGTGTTTAATTTGGTTCTAATTCTTTATAGCCAATGTCCTTTGTGGTTAAGACTGTGAGACTTTCCATACCGATAGTGGGGATGGTGGTGACTATCTCTCCCAGCTTCAGTTTGTATAGGATGGTGGTCTTCCCTGCAGCGTCCAGCCCCACCATCAGGATCCTCATCTCCTTCTTCCCTAAAAGGCTCTTCAGCAGGTTGCCAAAGATGTTCCCCATGGTGACTGGCTGGCTGGTTGACCGGCTGGCGGCTGGCTGGCTGGCTGGCTGGATGGCTGGTCGGACCTTAACTCACTGCTACAGAACTGATGGGGAGGCTGGATGTCAGGGCCCAGACTTTTCCTGACCTTGTAACTTAACCAAGAAAAACTGGTCCCGAGTAACATACCATTAACAGAGAGTTATTCCTCTGGCCCAGAGTTTTCCTGACTACCTGACCTGACCAAGGCAAAAGTCTGGAGGCCCGGTCAAATCACAAGTTCAGAAACAACTCTGAGCCCTAGGAATAGGCAAATTCCCCCATAGCCTAAATGTCAAGACAGCGGCTAAACAGGCGGTGCGCTAGTAGATTCACAGAGTCAGAACCACAGAGACATGCAGAAGGACACTCAGTCGGACTTCAACCACTACTCAGGCCATTAACACCTCGTAACAGCTCCAAACCACTTCAGAGGCAAACCAATAAAGTCTCCTTCACACCTCCACAGGCGGGCTGAGGAAGCTGCCCTGACTGAAGGACTGTCGGCTGGAAGACTGCACACTGGTGAGAGGAGCTGCTCTGGTGCAGGCCCACTACCTACCGCAATCTTTTGTTGAGATTGGTTTATGTAGTTCATAGCAGTTCTAATACATTGAAATATGTTCCGTAATCTACATAAATATGTATGTGCCACGGTAGCGGTAATATGCCCTATGTACCTGCTATAACAGCCCTAAAGCAAGGATCATCAATTCGTTCCATGGTGACGTGCATTATAACAACTGTCTTCTGTTCTGAGTAAAAAAAGATTGAAATAGCTTTAAAAATACGTGGATGAATGTGTTCATTAAGTGGGGTTTTTTCAATCACTGCATCGCAGTGACCACATTTGCTACTATGAAGCACATCCGTCGTTGTGCAAGAGCACTCGCAATGATGGTATGGCAACCTCAGTGCGCCTGTGTGTGTGGATTGGAACACCCTGTATCTTTGCAGCACATTTGGCACCGCGACATGCCGGTTCAATTAAATAGTATTGGTAAATATAATATGTTGACACACTGTAAATATCACAAATACCATGGAAACTCTTATTGCCATCCATAGGCAAATTAGGATTTTCACATTATCTCCTCCAGTCACGACTACAAGCGATGCTTAGGTGGCCTGTATGAACGCCGTTAATTCACTAGAATCCCTACAAACACCTAGACCTTTTTATTCCTGTAACGGCAAGACACGATGCCGCATCCTTGTATCTCTACAGTTTTACGTTATCCATCATTTTCTAATGTTCATCTCACCCGCACTTACCTCTTTTAGACGTACCAGCTGGATTCGGGCAGTGCAGTTTGTCTCTCGCGAGAAGTCGCAAAGAAAGACATGTTGCTCCTTAAGTCTCGCGATGATGAGCTCACCAAGTACACCTCTCCATCACTTCATGGGCCGATCTTCACTGCCAGTACGTCTGAGTGATACCATTTTCAGTTGGAGGCGCCTGGGAGTCAATTCTGTTTTGATTGGAAATGATCTATTTGTTGTTGTTTTTTTATGGGGTGTTTGTAATGAATTGATTGCTCTTTATATAGACTTCTGAGTTTAAACTTAAATAACATCAACTCTGGTTAGGGTTTGAGTTGACACAGTTTTTGTGTGGTTTGTTTGCATGTCCCGTGATAAATACCATACTTAGATTACATGTAGCTCTGTTACTGTACAATAATGCAAATAATGCCTGTCAAAGTTTGTGTTGTGTGTTTAGAGATTCGAAACAAAATAGCCAACAGTTAAAAAATAAACATTTGTATAAAAGTATGTAAAACATTTTGACTAGGGGCAAGCATAGCCTATATGAATTATTCAAGCTAGAAACACCTTAATAAATAAGTAAGTGGGGAACTGTTAAAACGATGCCAAAGCATACTTCCTGGCAGAGTTAGTGTGGCAGAGACAATGAGCTGAGAAGAAGCAGAATTTCGGCTACACTGAATCACTCTCATTTGGATTTTTGTTGAATCATGTTGAATCATCATGGATCAAACCATGCTAAAATAGATTACTCGTGATTTTCTATGTATTTCATGTATACCAGACCAAACACATAACAAAAACGCAATGCCATAGCAAGCATTAAATGACTTTGCCATAGACAAACCTTCTTTTGAAGCGTGAACTGCTGTACGTGGGTTACATGGTTTATACAGGCCTGCGTGTGAGGCTGTATGTGCTCAGAATCAAATATGGGTTCAAAAGACCCAGGATTCAAACCATCATAGATGAGGGCCGGTCTGTCAAAATGATTGATTTGACATCCTAGCTAAGAGTATTACATTACCGTAAAGGCCTACAAAATACACTAATTGAGTGAGTTATTTCCCATGTTGATAAACCAGTGTGTCTCTCTGTGCAGTCCGTCCGCTAGTGTCTCTATACATCATAGGTGTGTTTGTTCAGCGGTTAAAGCAAGAGCAACAAAAATTAGTGAAGCAGCTGCAACACCAGACTACGGGGCGGAGTGGATGTAGATGGAGTGTGCAGTATCCTGTGTTTGTGTGTGTTGGGAGCGCAGAGGGGGTTATAGGGGGGTTACTGTACAACGGGTAGGGACCGACTAGGGGTGGTGGTGGGGGGAGGGGGGGGTTATAATTTAAAGGAGCCTACTATTCCTCTGAAGTGTTTGCCAGAGTGCACCCCAGCAAACACAATCACAAGTCAGGTTGGTTGTGCTTGCAGAACTAATGAGGGCTTGCATGTTGAGGGCAGAGGAGCTGAGAGCTTTGATGTTCTGGGTAGCAGGCTCCTTGTGTTTTCTCCCTCGGCCTGACTCTCTCACTGCATGTCCCACATCAAAAACGAAAGGGGAGTCAGTCGAGAAGCAGATGTTTCGAGCCATGTATTTATACTGAATGTGCTTTATAAATCCTCTCTCTCGCTCTCTCCCTCTCTTGCAGAGTTTGCCTTCATGTTTGCATGTATGCATCTATCGAGGCTTTCTTTCAATCTAGCTAAACATATTGAATCGTCTTGTGTTAAACATACAGTGTAATCATCCTGTCAGTCAATGTTGGAGGACTTTTATCTTTCCTAACTTCCTCGCTTCGCTCTCCCTTTAATTCAGCTGGATCTGGTTGTCGTTACTATAGGGGCAGTCAATGTGTTGCCGTGCATGTGTCCGTGTCTGCAGACTGCAGCCATGGAGGGAGACTGGGGAAGAAAGGGGGCGGGAGTAGGCGAGCGCACCGGTGGAAAAAGTACCCAATTGTCATACTTGAGTACAAGTAAAGACACCTTAATAGAAAATGACTCAAGTAACAGTGAAAGTCACCCAGTAAAATACTACTTGAGTAAAAGCCGAAAAGTTTTTGGTTTTATATATACTTAAGTATCACAAGTAAATGTAATTGCTCAAATATACTTAGGTATCAAAAGTATAAATCATTAAACATTCCTTATATTAAGACACCGTTCTCTTGTTTTTTAAATGTATGTGTAGCCAGGGGCACACTCCAACACTTAGACATCATTTACAAATGAAGCAGGTGTGTTAGTGAGCCCGTCAGATCAGAGGCAGTACGGATGTCCAGGGGTTCTCTCTTGAAAAGTGCTTGAATTGAACCATTTTGAAAATATAATGAGTGCCAGGGGAAATGTAAAAAGTACATTATTTTCCTTAGGAATGTAGTGAAGTAAAAGTAAAAGTTGTCAAAAATATAAATAGTAAAGTACATATAAAGTACAGATAACCCCAAAAAACGACTTAAGTAGTACTTTTACTTCACACCATTGGGCAAGCGAGAGAGGGCATAGAGAAGAGAGGGAGACAGAGAGCGCATAGAGGAGAGAGGGAGACCTAGAGAGGGCATAGAGAAGAGAGGGAGACAGGGAGACAGAAAGAGGGGGAGAGAAGGAGAGAGGGAGACAGGGAGACAGACAGAGGGGGAGAGATGGAGAGAGGGAGACAGGGAGACAGAAAGAGTGGGAGAGAAGGAGAGAGGGAGACAGCGAGACAGAAAGAGGGGGAGAGAAGGAGAGAGGGAGACAGGGAGACAGAGAGAGGAGAGGAGGAGAGAGGGAGACAGGGAGACAGAAAGAGGGGGAGAGAAGGAGAGAGGGAGACAGGGAGACAGAGAGAGGAGAGGAGGAGAGAGGAGAAGAAGAGGGAGTGGGGGAGAGAGCGAGTGAGACAGAGACTGAGAGACTGAGAGACTGACACAGACAGAGGGAGAAAAAGAGACGAAAAAGCGATCCAGGGCTGTCCAACCTCTGTCTCACACATGGGGAGAAACGGTGACAGGAAATTCCCCTTCGCAACAGCAGCAGCAGCTCCAGGGTGAAATGATATAGGAAGGAAGAAATGCAAACCAGAGATCGAGTTATCCCTTATCATTCCAATCCCATAGCAGTCCCTCTCAGTGTCCAACCTCTCTCATATTCTCTCACTAAATACCAGGGTGAGCGCGCTTGATCCAGATATTGGGACAGTCAGTCACTTTTAGTCTACCTAAAGGGTGTTTCAATCAGTGGATTCATGTTCACACGAACAAAGTAATATTGACCATTGAAGACCTAAGACAAGCTGGACCGCTCAAAGATCAAGCTGGATCGCATCAAGTTTGTATATCCCCCATATGTGTGGATCTAAGAATGTTCTTATCTTTAATCTTGCCAGGCCCTGGACGGTATGTGGGTTGAGTGTGTAAATCACTCAAGAGCCCTGTCTCTCTGTTTGTCTGTCTCTGACTTAGACAGAAAGGGACACAGTGTCTTCAGTAGCAGCACGACATTGTGCAGCGAGTCTCCCTTGGCTGTGAACCCTGGACAGATGATCCCAGGCTCACACACACACACACACACACACACACACACACACACACACACACACACACACACACACACACACACACACACACACACACACACACACACACACACACACACACACACACACACACACACACACACACACACACACACACACACACACACACACACACACACACACACACACACACAACAGAGAGAGAGAGACGGGTATAATCGCCCCTCTCTCTCCTCAATCCTCTCTCCTCTAGTAATAAAAGTCATTCGTTCGGGAAACAATATCCTGCTGCCATAAAAAAAAACACCTCTCTCTGCATGAAGGAAGCGGCCATAAAATGAGTCTCACCACCTCTCTCCTGTGTGGAGTGTAGAGCAGACCTATAGACTTGTGCCCTATACCTCCAACCCTACACTTGTACACTCTTCCCCACACATTTAAGAGCATTGGAACGTTTCAGGCGCGCAAACACCTAACCTCGGCTCTCACAATAGAATGAGAGAACTCCGTCCGGCAGAAATAAGTATAGGCATATTTGTGACGTAATAATTCTATTGATTCACAAAACAACATCACAAAAAACAAAAGAAACAGCAATAATACAGTTTGTGGTAATGACGGTTACAATTCTAAGGCATTGCCTCATTGACCAGCAGTTCAGTTTGGAGACGGACCGAGAGCATTCCACCAAATCAATGGTAAATTGCTTCAAAGAAGATTGAAACACGGATTTTCTCCTCCAGTCGATCCAAGAAAACCAATGGGCAGAGCAAACCGTCCCCACTAGATTCCCAGTCACTCCAGTTCTGTTTCCATTGGTAATGGGAACGCGTTGAGGAACCTTCGCGCCTGGTTCTCTTTAGTGCTGTTTCGTTAGTTCATCCTGGTTCTTGTCATGGAGAACCGGCGCTAAAGAATTGAAACCCTGTGGTCTTGAGGCGTAGGTGCAAAATATCCAATGAGTATAATCATCCTCTGGAGTTCATTACCACACTCCATATCAGAACTCCGTTTTCCAGCGTCACACTGTTGGGTTCAGGCTTTGTCGATTATAACAGCTTCAGTTCAACTTCACCATCCTGAGCAGAGCAACATTCAGTCATTGGGCCTCATATGTTCCTCTCATAAAATGGTCCCACACAGCATATGCCAAGTAAGGAAGGCAACATAAGTTCACACACAAACATTAATATACATGTTTTTTCATGTATACAAAAAACGGTACACTGTGATACTAGCCTGGGCATTACTTAGTTGAAATAATAATGTGTTTCTGCTGTCTTAGATGTTCTTTGTTCCCGAGTAGAGAGCAGGGGAGAACAGAACAGAACACCAGATGGGGTCCAGGACATTCAGATTTCCATGGCTGAAAGGGCTGCATCTAAACAGGCAGAGGAAAGACAGACAAATGACATGAGTCACCTCGTCTTCAACCTCTGACTTGGCATTTTGACAGGCAACAAAGGGAAAATAGATCCCAGATGACGGAAAAAGAAAAAGGAGAGAGAAGTGGGGGATAAACAGATTCTGTGGGAGACTTTAGCCGACGCAAATAGAAAAACAAACACCGAGTCTGAAATGAAAGGTTTGGTTGGGTGGATGTGTGTATATTGGACAAAGCTAAAGGGTGGATTTTCATTTTGCCATCCTGTGTCCTGGATATGTCCAGGAGCAACCTGGAGAAGGACTGTTAAGAAGGGCATGGTTAGGAACGCTAACCAAGTACCCTGCTGACTGGAAACAGTCGGACTATCTTGTGGAGGCCCATGCGTCCCAATGCATGAAGAGGATTACCAGTAAGTAACTAAGTGTCAGGCCTTAGTAGATGAAGTGGATCGTCTACCCATGTACCAAAGGAAAGGTTTGCTTGGGTGGGTTGGCGCGTAGTAGTACACTGGGGAGTCAATGGGTGGATCCTAGTGCCACGCTGCGTCCTATTGGGTGGTTCCTTTCAGGAGCCTTGGCAGGTCATGTACCTATCTACTTGCAGACGTTGACCCACTCTGTGACTCGGCACTCCTCGCAGAGCACGTAGCAGCACCAGTGGAAGCGGCAGTGGCACCTCTCACTACGTGTCTGCTTCAGGATGTTGTGTCCCCTTCCGCAGCACAGGGACCCGCAGCTGTCCATGCTGTGGCTGGTCTTGTTGCAGATCCGGCCCCTAGTACCCAGAGAGTCCAGGGACGTCTCCCGGTCACAGAAGTCTGGCGACTTCTCAAAGTAGACCAGCTCACGTGACACACCGCTCCTCCGCCGTCCCCCATTGTTTGGGCTCCCCGCGCCCCCAGACCCAGTAGGCCCTTCGGCGCCGTTCCTGACCCCATTCGAGGCACCATTCCCAGCTGCGACCCGGGGGTTGAAGACCCCGTTGTTCTTGTTCTGGGAGTTAATGAAGATGGCGGAGAGGAACTTGTCCCTGAGCAGAGACCCCAGCAGTCTGAACTCTGGGGACACGTACCAGCAGGTCTTGAACTGGCAGCTGCCTGACGTGCCGTGGCATGTACACTTCCTCTTCATGTTGTCAGTCACTAGCTGTGCAGGGGGAAACAATCATGTCACTATCCATACAAGTCTAGAGTGGCTTTGATTACAATGTAGTAGGTTAACAATTATAAATGTTTTTAAAATGGTTCATACATGTAGCTTATAGATAGTTTATAAATCTGTTATAAACATTTATAGCTAATTGGTTCAATTTAATATCCAATTCCAAGAAAGTTAGAAAACTTGATGAATTCCATTGGTAAACCTTCAACAAATGAGAGCCCGACTCTTATCTGCAGTTATCATCTTGATATGAAATATACAAGACTCTTCTCACCTGCCGGCCAACCCTGTTGTTGTGGATCCTCATGCGGGCGTGGATATCCCGTGGGGAGCCCCGGGAGTCCAACCAATCCCTGGAGAATCTCTCCCCGAAGCGGGCGTCATGGCTACAGCCCCCCCACTCCCAGGTCTCCTGCAGGGGGCTGAGGTCCTCTGGTAGGGGCTTGAGGAGGGAGGAGGGGTGGGTAGAACCAGACCGCAGGCTGGCTGGCACATCTCTGATCTCCTGGGGGTGCGCCCCTCCTCCACCACCCACTCCCATGCCCACTCTGGCTCCTCCCCTCTGGAGGGTCTGCAGCTGCAGCTGGGTGAGTTTGAGGCGAATCTTATCCTCGTCCAGGCGACGCTTGGCCTCGCAGCCACAGCCCCGGAGCTTGCCTAGGCTGCAGGCGGAGGCCACGGAGTGGGCCACGCCCGCTGCCAGCAGGGACAGAGAGAAGGCACTCTCCCTGAAGCCTGGGGGACGAGGACAGACAGACACATCATAGTCAAGATGTCATCATGCTGGGTGTAATCTACATACCACAGGAGAACTTCATTAACCTGTCATCATTCTTATTCTATAAGCATAACAATACATTTGTCTACTGTCCCCACCTGGAGCCTAGAGATTCTCCTGGCCAGGGTTTGTAGTCTGGAGTTTTTCCTGATCAAATCACCAAGTCACCAAAAACCTCCTGGCCCTATTCCCAACCTTTTTGCGTTGCGCTCCTCTGTGTGTCTCTCACCTCTGTTGAGGATGGCACTATGGTGGGGCAGCTTGCTGTGGCTCTCCAGAGCAGAACAGTTCCACCGCTGGTCTCTGAGCTGGTGCTGGCACTCGTGGATGGCCACCTACATCATAGAATGAAATGCAACACTAGAATGGACATTGGTATCCTGGTAGCGTGACTGAAATGGTGGCCATCTTGGTCATCTTTCATTTAGAGCCTGATGAAATATGGTTAAATGTTGTTTTGAAAAAAAAAGCTGTGAATTGTATACTATATCTCTATGACCTGGATGCCCTGCAGTGCAGAGGCCGTCACGTCGGGGCTTTGCACACACAGACGAATCTGACGCTTGCTCAGGCCCGCCAGCCGCAGGCAGACAGAGTTAGGGGTCAGAACCGGATCTCCTGCCACCTTCAGACCCAGGATGTCATTACACAACACACTGAGGAGGGGATACATATGTTGAGGAGGGAGGGAGAGATACAGAGGAGTTGGCCAAGGGTTCATCAATCAAGTCCTAGAGCAATATCTATCTGTGAAGGAGGCCCTGAAGTGCCTGGTCTGACCCTTCATCTATAAGAGTGAAAGCGTCATGTAAGGAAATGAAGATTCAGAGAATAGTATTTGCTGAGACATATAACGCACAGCACTTAAGATATAGCTTAAGTTCAGGGAAAAGTTGTAAGGACATAGAATGTTGATTACATCTCTAGGCTTACCATCGTATCTACGGTATTTACATGCCTTTACTATTTGTTTCAGTTGAACAAATTACAGTAGGCCTAATGAGCAGTAGTGTAAAATCATCAGGAGTAGAAACATGGATGGCATTTTTACTAAACCAACCATCTGTGCCAGTTGACAGCTGGGGTAGCCTAATAATAATGTCCTTAATCATGCAGTCTTCCAATTGTTGGTTCTGATTAGCCTGTGTGTATGTGTGTGTGTGTGTGTGTGTGTGTGTGTGTGTGTGTGTGTGTGTGTGTGTGTGTGTGTGTGTGTGTGTGTGTGTGTGTGTGTGTGTGTGTGTGTGTGTGTGTGTGTGTGTGTGTGTGTGTGTGTGTGTGTGTGTGTGTGTGTGTGTGTGTGTGTGTGTGTGTGTGTGTGTGTGTGTGTGTGTAATTACAGGTCAGAAGCAAGAAAACATTTGAAATCGTGATGACAGAGGTAGTAGCAGCAGCAGCAATAGTCAGTTGGTGAGACAGAGCTGAACGGAATCATCAACGCATCGTAACACATGCACCAAGTCATTTCACTACAATACAACACTTGGATAATACTCATGGAGTAGCCAGACAGATTCTTCTTCCGATTGAAATGTTCGCTCTAATTATTTGTTTTCCCCAGGAATGCTCATCGAGAGTAGCCTACTCTCTCTTCTTCTCACCCCTTCTCCGGCTACTTACGTGATTGCAGGTGACATAAGTGTCGCTGCCAAAATCAGGACTTGGTCCCAACGGAGTTGATGTGATATCTCCATTTTGGTAAGCGTCTTTCTTGACGTGACATTAAAACACTGGTGTGGTAATCGATAAAAACCAAGAAAAGAAGATGAGTGGAGTAGATTATCGATGTGCCTCCAACAGAACGGGGAGTGAAAAAAGGGAGCAGAATAGTTTGGGGCGAACGTAAAGGGGAGGGGGAGAGAAAATAGGGAGTGGAGATGCCGCTGCAGGCGGTTGTTTTCAAAGTATTGACCTTGTGAAAAAATAATCAACAGTTGACTAAAAGTTATGTGAATTTGACCGATAGTCAATACATGTTATAACACAGTGTCCAAAGATATTACGCGCAGGTACCATTTTCCTTACCATCATCACCCTCGGCATCATCTCTTGTATGAACGCAGGTCGACTGTGAGAGGGATTTCTGATTGCACTGGACAGATCATGGAAAACGCATTAACATTTAACGTCACTGATAGGAATGTTTCCTGTTTTGTTCGATACTTTTGAAAGAAAACGAACATGCATTCAGGTGAAACCCAAGTGAAAAATCATTCTATATGTCCAGGAAAGAAATGAATATAGAGTGCTGGGGGGGAGGGGGTTGGTTGGTTGCTGCTGCTGGTTCCAATGTAGGCCTACGACAGGGAGCTTGGGGCAGCAGCAGGCAGGCGCACAACTCTCCTCTTGGCTCTCCAACAATACTTGGGTACACAGTCATCTGTTCCCCGTCTTCCTCCCCCCCCGCTCCCCCCTTCCTCCCACCTCAATCAGCGCGTCTGTTCTTTATTATTGTGTTTGAAACAACTTCTTCACTCCGTAACAATCTGCTTCTTTTCAGAGGAAATAAAAGGTTCCATACAGAAGGGAATAATGAGGATGTTTTATGGCATTTTCGATAAGTAGCCAAAGTTTGAATGAAGCATTTATTTCTTAAAGTTTGAAGAAGTTATTGTTTATTGCCACAATTCATCCGTTTTCATTTTCTTTGATAAACTGTTATTGTCGCATTGCATAAAGTTTCATCGAAACAGGTATTGCACAATAGCCTACCACAATTGTTTTCTCCCTGCCCTTTTAAGATTGGCATCTTGCCTTTAACAAGTATGTGCCAGACATGGGTATTTTTCCCATGCATCCTTTGGAGACTGTAGCTTTAGATACTACTGAGGACTTGATAATGTTCTCACCCAGCAGGTTTCGAATGGCTGATATGACGAGACCGTGCCAGGCTATCCCGACCACAGGTTAAAATGAATAAAGACAGGCCTATACTCTTAGGGGGGGGGGGTCGAAAGGGTTGTTCAGCTATCCCCATAGATAGGAGAACCCTTTTTGGTTCCCGGTAGAAACCTTTTTGGTTCCATGTAAAAACCCTCTTTAGAAATGGTTCAACATCGAACCCAAAAGTGTTCTACCTGGTTCTCCTATGGGGACAGCCGAATAACTCCTTAAGGTTCTAGATAGCACGTTTTCTTTCTGAGTGTATATTCTATCATGCGCAAAATTAGTTATTTTGCATGTGCCTATTGTAAAAATAGTAATTTTATCAACAGGTGCGTTCATATAAAGTATCAATTCCCATTAATCCCTGTTCTCCTTCAAAGAACAAGGAATTATAACATGGAAACGCGTGATGTAATTTCATAAAATTGAGTTAAAATCCCCCTTAAACGCCGCCGCTTCGCATAGTGACACCAATTCATCATTTAATCTTCTATTCCCTAAGCTCCGGCAATGAAAAGTGCATTAGCATTCTAGCTTGGCGTGTATATCTAAGTGGCTTAAAAAGTGATTTGAAGTTGATTTGTATATAAAAGGCGTCCCTTTATCCGGATTGGGGGCTCTAATCTTCTCGGTGTTGCATGAGTGCCCCAGGAAGCCCGTTTGAGCTGCAACTTTAAGAAGCGGGAGTATAATCGACGTAGGATAGCACCCATTAAAACCGCTGGACAAAAGGTCACTTCCTTCTGCTATCATGTCTTTAAACCATGAGAGAGAGAGAATGATCATTAATTATCAGATGCCATAATTCCATTGCGGATGATGTACGCGTAGGCTGATCCTAATACCTAATACCTAAACAATAAACTCCACTCCAATCATATTGAGAAACAAATATAGACTAAGGACATCAAGTAGCCTGATTTCAATTAATTGTATGTCTGAGTTTATGTGGTGATGGGAGAAAAATCGATAGTTACATATCGGGATATGATTTTTGACCTTATTTCATACTTTTTTGACAATATCCCGATATTATTTTTTGCGTTAGTTGGCTGTGCCTACACCTGCACCAAAACTCCAGTATGTGTTGTGTCCTTTATAGGTTATGTTCTCCATCACCTTTTTAAATAGGGATGCAATTTGTTTTCAGCACTTTTATTTCCATGACTGACCAAAACTGGTTTGTTTTCTCGTGGCTATCTCTTGTCCTCTGCAGCAGACATATTGTGAGCAATATGTTTGGATCATTGAATCGCAATACCTATACAATCGCGAGAATTACAATGCATATCATATTGCACCAAAGTATCGGGATAATATCGTATCGTGAGTTCCTTGGTAATTCCCAGCCCTGGGTCTATGGGGGATAGTTGTTCATACTCCACAGTCTGTGGATGATGAGTTGGAGATGGCGCAGTGTGGCTGCTGCTCTGATCACCAGCCATAAGTTGAGGGAGGTCTGCACTCTAGATGTTTGGGGAATTAATTTACGTCTAATTCCCTCGCTTTTCTTTTTGGGTGACATTTATCAAACCTAAATCATTCCAAAGATGATTCATCATCTCAAATGTGAATAATTAAACTGATGACAGCATCCTCTCTAAACCAAACCCTCTTCCCAATATGATGAATCATCATGATTCATCAACTTGGGTCTCAATCATTAATCATGTGAATATACGAATATATCATGTAGGCCATGCTTTTTGATGTGTGTGTGTGTGTGCGCAAAGTTCGGTAAGAGTGAGACAGTCTCCCAAAATATGTTTTATATTTTAATTGGGCACAAAATGTAGGTCTCTAAATTGGCATTATTTAATAACATAAAAATGAGACAAATATTTGATTAAAGCTGATGGAATGAAGAGGCAGAGAAATGGTTCCAGCCACTAAAAACATCTTGAGAATGTATACGACAGAGTTTGATAAAGGAGGAGGAGACGCGGTTAAGGGAGTAATCCTACCAGCGGGTAAAAAGGCCGTTTAGATGGCTCATATTCCGCTGTAACTGTACTGCACAGCCTCTTGCATACAGAAAGCCGGAGAACGCCGACCAGCCTCTTGCATACAGAAAGCCGGAGAACGCCGACCAGCCTCTTGCATACAGAAAGCCGGAGAACACCACACTGTGCGCACTCACAGTCACAGCAAATCTCCACACACAGACACACACATCTCAGTGTTTTGACTTGAGAGGGACCTCATTCAGGAAGACAAACTGGATGTGGAAGACAGAGCATGAGTCAGCATTCATTTCCCTCGTTTCCAAGGAATCGATGTATTCTTTGATTACCGTGAGATTCCGTTAGTAATATGTGCAGTATACACTGGTGAATTGTCCTGGCAATTTTTTAAATATATTTTCCTTTCTCATCTGTTCTGTCCGGTTTTGTTTTCTTTATTCATTGTGCCCTATGAAGAGCATTAACTATCCCTCCTTCCAATCCTATTGAAAAGGGGGGCAGAAAAAAAAACAGAGGGAGATGAGAGCAGCAAATCCCTTTTTCATTCCTCTTGTAGTGTTCAATAAGAGAAGAATGTGTCGCCTATCACTCACGGAGGGGATCAAGTCTTACGGACTGTCCCACGCGCTCAATGCGCTGCTGTGCAGAGCAGAGATAGACAGAGAGAGCACGTGAAGAGAACAGCAGCAGCAGCGTCCAGCAGCCTAGACTGAAAAGCCACTACATAGGAGGACTCATTTAGCAACCTGTTTCCTCTGTCTGACAGTCTCCTCACCAGATTCATTTCAGGCAATTGCTATAAGACAGGCTCCTCGTTGCTTTTTCACCTCTCAAGTCCCTCTCTTTGGAATGTGGTGTGGTGAGTAGGAATTTGAAGCTTTAGGCTACCTGCTCTAATTTGATAACCTGCGATGGAGAATGACAGGCTATCGGAGAGATGAATAACCCCGGTAGCCTAACTTTTATCATGGGAGTGACTCCTGTAACACGAGATCGCAATCGAATTATTTATTGTAAAAATAACTGCCCTGTTTTCATTATCGTTTTATTTATGGGCCATGGGGTGAACACATGCGAATTCCATCTGCTAGATTTATTTGTGCCTAAAAATAGGATTGTTATCATAATTAGAACCAGGTATAAAAAGTGCCTGGAATTCAGATGTGGAACTTTGACATTTGCCTGCTCTCTCTTCACATTGTAATTGAAGACACAATGAGGATCCTCGCTCTGCTTCTGGGGGTGAAAGCCGCGTGCATCCTGCTGGTTTCCTCGCTCTCAGGCACGGGAGCAGTCAACAATAGCGGCCGGTGGTGGTGAGTAGTTGACTTTATGTGTGATGTAGTCATTCAATTAAATGCGCCTCCCGAGGACCTGTGCTCATTTCGACGGAGGGTGCAGCGAAGGAGCCAGTTAAGTGGTACATTGGTTTATTGCCTGAAAGATGCTGTGCTCTTCTCCAACTGAATTAACACTAAATCAACATTGATGGACCTGTTAAGCTCGAAATAATCACGTGTTATTGTTGGCACCCGATTCATCATTTCAGTTCGTTTCTGGTAGAAAACCAAGCAGCAACCACAAGCCATTAATATTTGAAGGTATTTGGATATCACTGCCCAATTAGAGCGAGCAACCAATTAAATAGATCTAACCGGTTTTCAATCGAAATGAATAAGGCCCACTTTCTCCATTCAATTGTTTGATGTAAAGGGAAGTATTGTGTTTCAATATGATAACGATTTCGTTTATTTAGGGATCGGTTTCAGCCCATATTTATTCAAGTCTGTCTCTCTCTCCGTCTCTCTTTCTGTCTCCCTCTCTGTCTCTCCCTCCGTCTCTCTTTCTGTCTCCCTCTCTGTCTCTCTCTCCGTCTCTCTTTCTGTATCCCTCTCTGTCTCTCCCCCCAGTCATTTTGACAGTGTGGCTTGAACGCGAGACAACATTTTTCTGTCCAATGTGGGATCAATTAAAAATGGATGTAATTGATGGCAAAGAGTAGTTCCATTCAATGTCGTATTCTTAACACTCCACTCTATATAGGATACACTGTAGGATGACAATGTCTGCGTACATTTGTTATGAACAATCAAACCAAAATGTGAAAATAGTTTTTCTTACAATAGTTTATTTGGACAAATATCAATTAATTAGGCTTATGTCCACTGAATAATATGCCTTCTGTCAAATTAAATACATATAATCCCGACACTGCAAAGATAACAGTTGCATAAATAATATTTCAATTAATAATGAAAATGATAACGTAAACCTCAATATAATTAGGTAGCCTATTGGTTAGAGCGTTGGGCCAGTAACCGTGAAGGTTGCTAGATCGAATCCCAGAGCTGACAAGGTAAACATCTGTCGTTCTGCCCCTGAACACGGCAGTTAACCCACTGTTCCTGGGCCTTCATTGTAAATAAGAATTTGTTCTTAATTCTTAACTGACTTGCCTAGTTAAATAAATGTTACATTTTGGACAGATTTGCAAAGTCAATGGGGTAAGCTATTTGTTTGATATCTAAACCAACCCTTATGACTACAATATGCCAAGAAAATAAATAAGGAAAATACAAAACGAGAGAGAAGAAAATTGGATTGGAATATTTATCCGAAGATGGGATCATAACGCTCCATAGACTGGACCGACCGCGCACTACCGTCTAGTACCGATCAGTCAATTAATAACGATGAGTCTTTCTGATTGCGAACGGTTTGCAGGAGACACCAATTAGGAACGTAACTGAAACAATATAATAATAATAATAATATATGCCATTTAGCAGACGCTTTTATCCAAAGCGACTTACAGTCATGTGTGCATACATTCTACGATAACAACATTAGACCATTAGACCATAACAACATTAGACCATAACAACATTAGACCATTAGACCATAACAGCATTAGACCATTAGATCATAACAACATTAGATCATAACAACATTAGATCATAACAACATTAGACCATTAGACCATAACAACATTAGACCATAACAACATTAGACAATTAGATCATAACAACATTAGATCATAACAACATTAGATCATAACAACATTAGATCATAACAACATTAGATCATAACAACATTAGATCATAACAACATTAGATCATAACAGCATTAGACCATTAGATCATAACAGCATTAGACCATAACAACATTAGACCATTAGACCATAACAGCATTAGAAACCATACATATAGTCAATGACAATGAAATATGGCAGTCATGGGAGTCAATAATGGCAGCCATAATCACTTTCGATGAAGTAGATTGTAGATATTGAAGTTGCTTGTTATTTCTTGTGACTGATACTCAAATTCCAATGAAACTGTTTACATTATCCAATTCTTATACATTATCCAATTCTTATCAGAATCCTATATGAATAAATACATGTGAACCTAATTAATTGTTTTAAAGTCAATAGATATCATTAAAGAACCAATGTGTGAGCTTCTCTATAACCAACTGATTCCACACTGTCTCCTCGTCCTGTCTGCTAGGGGGATTGTGAATGTGGCCTCCTCTGCCAACCTCCTCACCAACTCAAAGAACGTCCAGTTGGTCCTGGACCCTAGCTTAGCCTTGCTGAGCCGTCGCCAGCGCCGCCTCATCCGCCAGAACCCGGGGATCCTCCACGCTATCGCAGCTGGCCTGCATACTGCCATCCAGGAGTGCAAATGGCAGTTCAGGAACCGCCGCTGGGACTGCCCGACCACCCACAGCCCGGCAATATTTGGCAAAATCGTCAACCGTGGTGAGTTGTCTGTTGTCCCTCTTGGCCTCCTCACTAAGGCAACCGGTAGACATTTTTTGGCGCAGAATGTCGCGGAATCTTGTCGTCTCTCGTAGACTCTTTTGAAAGATAGAAGCCCATCTTTACATATCTTGAGATTCTGACATTTAAATCATAATTCAGACCCGATTGCGCACAGTTGCATTACTATGGACTGCCAAAAAACGTTGTATCGGCTAAAGAGAATTTCTGCTGTTGATGTGTCAGGTTGCCGAGAGACGGCGTTTGTGTTTGCGATCACGAGTGCGGGGGTGACCCATGCGGTGGCCCGCTCCTGCTCTGAGGGGGCCATTGAGTCGTGCACCTGTGACTACCGTCGCCGGGGGCCTGGGGGCCCTGACTGGCACTGGGGCGGCTGCAGCGACAACGTGGACTTTGGCCGGATGTTCAGCCGGGAGTTTGTGGACTCCAGCGAGAGAGGAAGGGATCTCCGATACCTCAACAACCTACACAACAACGAGGCTGGGAGAATGGTGAGGGAGCCGTTGGTTCATAGATCGCTGTTTCATGATGTACTGCATTTTCATTCCTTTTCAGTGATCCTCCTGTATCAACCCATTATTCTGAATTCCTGTCATGTTTTCCTTCACATTTCTTCTCTTCACATTCTTCACAGTTTTTCAAAATGTTCTTAGCTATTCACATAATCCATGATAATCCCCTGTCTTCTCTCTCCCCTGTGTCTTCTCTCTCTCCCCCGTGTCTTCTCTCTCTCCCCCGTGTCTTCTCTCTCTCCCGTGTCTTCTCTCTCTCTCCCGTGTCTTCTCTCTCTCTCCCGTGTCTTCTCTCTCTCCCGTGTCTTCTCTCTCTCCCGTGTCTTCTCTCTCTCCCCCGTGTCTTCTCTCCCTCCCCCGTGTCTTCTCTCTCCCCCGTGTCTTCTCTCTCTCCCGTGTCTTCTCTCCCTCCCCGTGTCTTCTCTCTTTCCCCCGTGTCTTCTCTCTCTCCCCCGTGTCTTCTCTCTCTCCCCCGTGTCTTCTCTCTCCCCCGTGTCTTCTCTCTCTCCCCCGTGTCTTCTCTCTCACCCCTGTGTCTTCTCTCTCTCCCCCGTGTCTTCTCTCTCTCCCCTTGTCTTCTCTCTCTCCCCGTGTCTTCTCTCTCTCCCCCGTGTCTTCTCTCTCTCCCCCGTGTCTTCTCTCTCTCCCCGTGTCTTCTCTCTCCCCCGTGTCTTCTCACCCCTGTGTCTTCTCTCTCTCCCCTGTGTCTTCTCTCTCTCCCCTGTGTCTTCTTTCTCTCTCCCCTGTGTCTTCTCTCTCACCCCTGTGTCTTCTCTCTCTCCCCTGTCTTCTCTCTCCAGACAGTGTCGTCAGAGATGCGACAGGAGTGTAAATGCCACGGCATGTCAGGGTCATGCGTCGTGCGTACCTGCTGGATGCGTCTACCCAGCTTCCGCGCCGTGGGGGACTTCCTGAAGGACCGCTTTGACGGAGCCTCCCGGGTCGTTTACGCCAACAAGGGCTCCAACCGCGCCTCTCACCGTGCCGACCCACGCCATCTCGAACCCGAGAACCCCGCCCACAAACCCCCATCGTCCAGAGACCTGGTCTACTTCGAGAAGTCGCCCAACTTCTGCTCCTACAACGGCAAGACGGGTACCCACGGCACCTCTGGGAGGAACTGTAACAGCTCGTCTCCAGCGTTGGACGGGTGTGAGCTCCTGTGTTGTGGTAGAGGGTTCAAGACCCAGACGGAGAAGGTCACTGAGAGGTGTCACTGTACGTTCCACTGGTGCTGCCATGTCAGCTGCCTCAACTGCACCAGCACACAGACGTTACACCAGTGCCTCTGATCAGGGGTGAACCAGGAGGACAGGGATGGGGAGGTGAAGATGAGCTGGTTCTTTGGGCAGGTGGTGTGTAGATAGAGGAGTAGGGTCCTGCGGGTTGGTGTGGTAGATAAGGGAAGGGCTAACTCTATAAAGGGGCAAATGGAGGGTGAAAGAAAAGTGAATACCGGGAGTACTAGATTTGAAACAAAGTACTAGATTTGAATCAAAGCACTAGATTTGAATCAAAGCACTAGATTTGAATCAATGTTTCTGAGGAAGAGGGAAGAGAGAAAAGCACAACTATGACTACAGGGTGCAGAAAGAGGGCGGGTGTGTTGTGTGTGAACATGTGTGCTTACGTGTGCTTGCTACTGACACTGTGGTAACGTGAGAGTATGTAAGTGTGCTTACTGGGTATTTAAAATGTTGTAGCTATCCAACCACGTAGAACGGAATGGAAACCAATCCTCTCTATGGCTTCCCAGCACGAGTAACAAGACCAGAGGCAGCTTAGGTAAAAGGAAGTAGTTAAAACAGGAAATAGAATTGTGGCAAGGAATAAGCAAACAAAATTAGTCAGAGAGACGCTGGGATTGAAGGCTTTTTGCCCTCTCGGACCTTACAAGATACAGTTAGTCTCTCTGTTCTCTCCACCTCTTCCCTCTACAGCAAGAGATAGGAGTGTGGGTAGTGGAGAGAGGGGTGATGGGAGAGGAGAGAGAAGCGAGGGGAGATGTGAGGAGGGGACAGTTACCGGACAATGTCAGACAGATGTCTCTGTGGCGGGAAAAACACAAGCATGGTCTCTCATAAACCCGGTGAAGAACTTTAACAAGAGGGTGGTTATTTTAAACATCACAGTTTGCTATGTACTTAGGTCCTGGACGCAAACCAAGCCGTTATGGTTCCCTGTCGAACTCACCACACATGCCCTCTTTGTTCAGATTGCTCTGGAATCTGCTGCACCTCGACCCGGAGTTACCACAGTGATTTACTGCGCCACGGTAACTGACGTTAAATGACTGGACGTTGTAGGATAACAGAAAAGCGTTCGACGAAATGTTATATCAACCTGGAATAAAATCGTAATATGTATATGAATAGTTTTAATGTAGTATCAATACACTGAATATCGGAGAGTATAACTAGATGTATGTTTTAGTGTAGGATATAGGGGCACTGCAAGAGAACTGGGGTGACCTGTCAAATAGTGAGACCTGCCGTATGGCAACCCTGTCCATAAAATGGGAACCAGTGCCAAATACTGATACCTGGAGTCAACCTTGCAAACTATTCTGTTAGCCTAGGAGGTATACCTATGTTGACAAAGACTCAAGACATTGCCCTGCTGTGGCAACATGCGACAAGTGTGTCAAATAGTCCACCATCTTCCTGTCCAAGTTTACAGACAAAGGTTTTCCCATTCAATATGACCATAAATTGAGGGGAAAACCTTTAAAGCTGCAATACGTCACTTTTTGGGCGACCCAACCAAATCCACAAAGAAATTTGAGTTATAGATCTGGCATCCTCATTGAAAGAAAGTCTAAGAAGCGGTTGAGCTGTTCTATGTGCACTATTTCTTTGCTTCCCGTGCTTATTTTTGCATCTTTTACTTTTGCGTTTGTACACCAGCTTCAAACAGCTGAAAATACAGTATTTTTGGTTATGTAAAATATATTTCACAGCGGTTTACATGGTACAATGTTTCTCTACACTATACTTGCTTGCTTTGTCACGTAAACTGAAATTAGGTGAACTATTAGAATTTTAGCAACCAGGAAATGGCAGAGCGATTTCTGCATAGTGCATCTTTAATATAAGGCCACTACAAAGGGAAATGTATTGTATATCAGCTCAGAAAACCAAAATGTAAATAATATATATATAGAAATATATATTTATGCTGAAGTTACTTGCAATTTGAGGGAAGAATGATTTATGCACCTGTTATAATCTATAATCCAATAGTCATGTCAGATCATGATTCTATTGGACTGTTTCTTTGTTTATTTCCATTCATGTAGATTACGCAGATTTGTCGAGGACGGGAAACAGAATTTGTTAGAAAATTAGAAACATTCTTCTTTCTTCCCTGCAAATAAAGGACAATTCCATCCACTTTTCAACCTCATTTTCAATATCTCCAGCACAAATAACAATGTCTATGTATGTGAAAACAGCGATATCCTACGTTTTGTAGAAACAAATAGTTTAAAAAGTTCTACCTGATGGCATCATCAAAAGTTTACCAAACACTCCGAGATTCGTGGTGACGTGGCCAGAAACTCAAAGCAGGTTTTGAAAATCACTGTTTTTCTTACTTTTAAATCCTAGCCTGTGATGTCACACTATTTTTTTAGGAGCCTACTTGTCTTTTTTAAGCATGGATCTCAGAAATGCATTGTTTTCACATATGTCGACACTGGTATGATGCTGGTGATAATGAATTCCAGGTTGAAAAGTGGCAAAATTGCCCTTTAACACCTATTTTTGTCATGCACTGAATTTTACCATTCTGGTTTATGTAAATACAAAAATATTTATTACTGTGGATGCTTTATACTGTTATAGGGAGAGAAGTAAAAGAGTAAAACAAAGAATTGTAGATCTTGTTCCTCAAAGATTTAGCTTTATGTTGTTTTGTATAATAGAACAATAAAGTTTATATTTTCAATTAAGTTGGCATGGAAATCAGTTCATGACTCCCCTGTAATGTCACTATCTGTGTATTTTGCTCCTTGGCAATGGATGCCATTTGCTGGTCATATAGTTTCTGTGCATGAGATGATATGTGAGAATAAAGGCCCATCCTTGGGTGTCCCAGTACTAATCCCATTACTTAAAAAACGCAGCAGTAGCCTTCCCACAGACAGCACACACACACAGACTTGCAGACACACACTTTAAAATCCCCCTATTGTAATATCAAACCCTGCAGTGCATCAGCTCTCTCACACACAAACTATACATCGCTGCCTATCTACTCCACTCTAACTCCACTTCCCTCCACAGAAGGATCCCAATTCCTGGAGACCAGGACACATAGCTTAACTATTAAATAGGATCTAAACAGCACCAAATGTTTTGCTTCATTTACTTAATGTCGGAAAAAAATTATGAAACAATAGAGGAAATACTGAAAGACTGCAGCCCCCCCCCCCCCAACCTCACCCCTCCAACCCACGCTCCCCAGCCCCATGGCAGTCAGGCCTTAGCTTAACCACAAGAGCTTGGAAGGCACCCTGATAGTTTCCCCCAGCCTAACCCAGCCCACCGCAGCAGAGCAATGGGCTAGAGGGTCAGCCAGGCCAAGCGCCCGCCAAACACACACCCGCACCCTAAAGGACCAGCCATGGGAACTCAGGCAGTGTTACTGAAGGGACAGACAGACAGACAGACAGACAGACAGACAGACAGACAGACAGACAGACAGACAGACAGACAGACAGACAGACAGACAGACAGACAGACAGACAGACAGACAGACAGACAGACAGACAGACAGACAGACAGACAGACAGACAGACAGACAGACAGACAGACAGACAGACAGACAGACAGACAGACAGACAGACAGACAGACAGACAGACAGACAGACAGACAGGGGAACACAGGCAGTGTTACTGAAGGGACAGACAGACAGGGGAAGGAGGAAAGCAGCAGAGTACTGTAAAATAGGGTCATGTTGGAATGAAGAGTCTTTATTGTCTTTATTCTTTTGGGACTTTTGTAAGTGTAATGCTTACTGTTCATTTTTATTGTTTATTTCACTTTTGTTTATTATCTAGTTCACTTGCTTTGGCAATGTTAACATACAGTGCCTTGCGAAAGTATTCGGCCCCCTTGAACTTTGTGACCTTTTGCCACATTTCAGGCTTCAAACATAAAGATATAAAACTGTATTTTTTGTGAAGAATCAACAACAAGTGGGACACAATCATGAAGTGGAACGACATTTATTGGATATTTCAAACTTTTTTAACAAATCAAAAACTGAAAAATTGGGCGTGCAAAATTATTCAGCCCCCTTAAGTTAATACTTTGTAGTGCCACCTTTTGCTGCGATTACAGTTGTAAGTCGCTTGGGGTATGTCTCTATCAGTTTTGCACATCGAGAGACTGACATTTTTTCCCATTCCTCCTTGCAAAACAGCTCGAGCTCAGTGAGGTTGGATGGAGAGCATTTGTGAACAGCAGTTTTCAGTTCTTTCCACAGATTCTCGATTGGATTCAGGTCTGGACTTTGACTTGGCCATTCTAACACCTGGATATGTTTATTTTTGAACCATTCCATTGTAGATTTTGCTTTATGTTTTGGATCATTGTCTCAGGTCTTTTGCAGACTCCATCAGGTTTTCTTCCAGAATGGTCCTGTATTTGGCTCCATCCATCTTCCCATCAATTTTAACCATCTTCCCTGTCTCTGCTGAAGAAAAGCATGCCCAAACCATGATGCTGCCACCACCATGTTTGACAGTGGGGATGGTGTTTTCAGGGTGATGAGCTGTGTTGCTTTTACGCCAAACATAACATTTTGCATTGTTGCCAAAAAGTTCAATTTTGGTTTCATCTGACCAGAGCACCTTCTTCCACATGTTTGGTGTGTCTCCCAGGTGGCCTGTGGCAAACAAACTTTTTATGGATATCTTTAAGAAATGGCTTTCTTCTTGCCACTCTTCCATAAAGGCCAGATTTGTGCAATATACGACTGAAATTGAATTGAATGAGAGAGAATGAGATAGTATGAGAGAGAATGAAAGAGAGAGCGAGAGAATAAGAGAGAGCGAGAGAATAAGAGAGAGCGAGAGAATAAGAGAGAGCGAGAGAATAAGAGAATGAGAGAATAAGAGAATGAGAGAATAAGAGAATGAGAGAATAAGAGAATGAGAGAATAAGAGAATGAGAGAATAAGAGAATGAGAGAATAAGAGAGAGAATGAGAGCGAGAGAGAATGAGAGAGAGCGAATGAGAGAGAGCGAGAGAATGAGAGAGAGCGAGAGAATGAGAGAGAGCGAGAGAATGAGAGAGAGCGAGAGAATGAGAGAGAGCGAGACAATGAGAGAGAGAATGAGAGAGAGAATGAGAGAGACAATGAGAGAGAGAGAATGAGAGAGACAATGAGAGAGAGAGAATAAGAGAGACAATGAGAGAGAGAATGAGAGAGAATGAGAGAGACAATGAGAGAGAAAGAAAATGAGAGATTGAGAGAGAGAATGAGAGAGAGAATGAGAGAGAGAGAGAGAATGAGAGAGAGCGAGAGAATGAGAGAGAGCGAGACAATGAGAGAGAGAATGAGAGGGAGAATGAGAGAGACAATGAGAGAGAGAGAATGAGAGAGAGAATGAGAGAGACAATGAGAGAGAGAGAATAAGAGAGACAATGAGAGAGAGAATGAGAGAGAATGAGAGAGAATGAGAGAGACAATGAGAGAGAGAATGAGAAAATGAGAGAATGAGAGAGAGAATGAGAGAGAAAGAAAATGAGAGAATGAGAAAGAGAATGAGAGAGAGAAGCGAGAGAGAGAATGAGAGAGAGCGAGAGAATGAGAGAGAGCGAGACAATGAGAGAGAGAGAGACAATGAGAGAGACAATGAGAGAGACAATGAGAGAGACAATGAGAGAGAGAGAATGAGAGAGACAATGAGAGAGAGAATGAGAGAGAATGAGAGAGAGAATGAGAGAGAGAATGAGAGAGAGAATGAGAGAGAATGAGAGAGAATGAGAGAGAATGAGAGAGAATGAGAGAGAATGAGAGAGAATGAGAGAGAGAATGAGAGAGAGAGAGAGAGAGAATGAGAGAGAGAGAGAGAGAGAGAGAGAGAGAGAGAGAGAGAGAGAGAGAGAGAGAAGAGAGAGAGAGAGAGAGAGAGAGAGAGAGAGAGAGAATGAGAGAGAGAGAGAATGAGAGAGAGAGAGAGAGAGAGAATGACAGAGAGAGAGAATGAGAGAGAATGAGAGAGAGAGAGAATGAGAGAGAATGAGAGAATGAGAGAATGAGAGAGAATGAGAGAATGAGAGAATGAGAGAATGAGAGAATGAGAGAGAATGAGAGAGAATGAGAGAGAATGAGAGAGAGAATGAGAATGAGAGAATGAGAGAGAGAGAAAGAGAGAATGAGAGAATGAGAGAATGAGAATGAGAGAATGAGAGAAGAGAGAATGAGAGAGAGAGAGAGAGAGAATGAGAGAGAGAGAATGAGAGAGAGAATGAGAGAGAGAGAATGAGAATGAGAATGAGAGAATGAGAGAATGAGAGAGAGAATGAGAATGAGAGAATGAGAGAATGAGAGAATGAGAGAATGAGAGAATGAGAGAATGAGAGAGAGAGAATGAGAGAGAGAGAGAGAGAGAGAATGAGAGAGAGAGAGAGAGAGAGAGAGAGAGAGAGAGAGAGAGAGAGAGAGAGAGAGAGAGAGAGAGAGAGAGAGAGAGAGAGAGAATGAGAGAGAGAGAGAGAGAATGAGAGAGAGAGAGAGAGAAGAGAGAATGAGAATGAGAGAATGAGAGAATGAGAGAGAGAATGAGAATGAGAAGAGAATGAGAGAATGAGAGAATGAGAGAGAGATGAGAATGAGAGAATGAGAGAATGAGAGAGAGAGAGAGAGAGAGAGAGAGAGAGAGAGAGAGAGAGAGAGAGAGAGAGAATGAGAGAGAGAGAGAGAATGAGAGAGAGAGAATGAGAGAGAGAGAGAGAGAGAGAGAGAGAGAGAGAGAGAGAGAAGAGAGAGAGAGAGAGAATGAGAGAGAGAGAATGAGAGAGAGAGAATGAGAGAGAGAGAATGAGAGAGAGAGAGAGAATGAGAGAGAGAATGAGAGAGAGAGAGAATGAGAGAGAGAGAGAATGAGAGAGAGAGAGAATGAGAGAGAGAGAGAATGAGAGAGAGAGAATGAGAGAGAGAGACAGAGAGAGAGAGAGAGAATCAGAGAGAGAAAGATGTCAGAAATGCATCTCAGAGAGAGAGAGAGAATGAGAGCGAGAGAGAGAAAGTGCGAGAGAGAGAGAGAAAGCGAGAGAGAGAGAATGAGAGCGAGAGAGAGAGATGAGAGCGAGAGAGAGAGATGAGAGAGAGAGAGAGAGAGAGAGAGAATGAGAGCGAGAGCGAGAATGATAGAGAGAGGTGAAAACTCCTGAGGGGAGGTGGTGGGTAAAGGGGTCTGTCATTGTGGGAGTGCTGAGGAGTCAGTGAGATGGAGGGTGAAGGGAGAGAGGAATAGAAGGGTCTGTCATTGTGGGAGTGCTGAGGAGTCGGTGGTAGAGGGGCTGCTGGGTTGATGGGACAAATGTCACACGTGAGATGGGGTATGGGTGGAGGGGTGGAGGAGGTGTGAAGTGGTGTGAGAGGGCAGAGGAGAGGTAGTGTGGTTGGGGTAAGGGGGTGTGAAGGGGTCTGTCATTGTGGGAGTGCTGAGGAGTCAGTGGTAATTAGCTCAATTAGTGACAAAGGCAGTGTAATAAATACCGACTTAGTGTCTGGGTCCCTGCTGGCCTCTCCCCGCGCCGCCTGCCATGCCGCCCCGGCCTGACGGACAATTCATTAAACCGACAAAATACCCCACCGTCCAGGCGTGACGCAGCGAGTTAGCCCCCTACCGGCCCGACCCATTGTTCTAATTGTCTGGGCTGGAGTCACTTTGTGGCTCTCCTCCTCCTCACCCCCTCCTCTCCTCATCCCCCTAACACTCTACCCCTCTCCCCTTCAGAAAACCCATAGAGTTAATGCCCTCTACCTAACTCGCTGTAAGTAGGTGATCGGCAGGTTGTGAAAAAAAAGTGTTTCCATGGGTCTGGGTGGGAGGGGGAGTGGTTGGATTAGGGGATGGAGGGAGGTTGCCTGGGAGTGCTGGGAGCAGCAGTGATCGGAATGCAGGAGAGATGAGTCCAGGAGCCTTGGATGCGGGACAAAGCGAGAGTTAATAAGGAAAGATTGAAGGGGTTTGGCGACAATGGGCCGCCACCCGAGTCGAGATAAAATTGCTTCCGCGGATTATTGGGGAGAGGGTGTGAGGTTTGTGGGGTGATAGTTTGTGTTGTGTTTGTGGATGTGTGCGTGCACTGTGTGTGTGTGTGTGTATGTGCTTGCATGTATGTGCGTGTGTTTTATTCAGAGTGTCTTGGATTGATGGCTGCCCCTCTGGTTGGGTGGGGAGAAGAGGACCGGGAGGAGGCTAGCCGGCTGTTCCCACAGTCTGTTCTGCTGCCGCCACCTTTGACACATGGCTCAGGGCTCTGCCAGGCGGGCGGCGGGGAGAGAGCATGGTGGGAAACCAACACTCTGCTCAGGCGCAAACAACAACAACAGGAGTGTATTCACTGGGAACCAAACAGAAAAAAAACTGAACGAAACGGGGAGGGGCCTCCAGTACCTGCATTTGTCCAATAGAAACGCTTGTTTTTGTTGCAAAACGTTTTTTTCTGCTAAACGTTTCACAACTGTTTGCTACAGTGTGCAATAATGATTACACCCCAGCTCAACAGCTCCTTGCACAATATTAATCCAGTAGCGTCTGAGTAGAGCAGACCAGGCAGCTAGGGTAGGAAAGGCAGGAACTCAACAGCACTAGGGTTAAAAGAAGAAATGGAGGTGATAGGACACAGAGGGAGCGGTTAGAGAAGAAGAGGAGAAAGAAAGAAAGAAAGAAAGAAAGAAAGAAAGAAAGAGTAACAGGAATAAAGGGGAGCAGAGAAGGGATAGATGGGGGAAGGTAGAGGAGAGTAGCAGAGCAGAGCAATTTACATTTACCCATAATCCTCTTGATGGAATTAACTCCTTTTATAACTGTCACTTCAATTAGTGCCCCAATACCTGAGGTTAACTAATGACTCTGTGTTTCCTGACTGAATTAATCTATTTCCCATTTTTATCCATTAAAAATAACTTAATTCAAACAGTACGCTAAAATGCCTTTATAGGACCCTTTGCTCTGGGGAACAACTTAACCAACAACATTAGGGCCAAGAGCCATATAAAGTTAATTGAATAATGCCACTAATTAAGTAACTTGATAATTGGCCAAGACAAAGCCACACTGGTCTGGGACCGTCCAATAAGGACTAACTGAGTGCCACTTTTTAAGAGAAGGGATTATTTTCCAACAGAGCACCTCCACTGTTAAAGTGTTTGAGTGTGTGTGTGTATAGCTGCAGGAAGTGTGGAAAAATCTGATTTTCTTCACAAAAGTAGTGCACTGGGCCTTTACTAGTCCTGTAAAAGAGCCAAACCCCCCCCCCCCCTCTCAGGGAAGAAATTGCGACACCCCAAAAGTACTCCCTGCGACCATGTATGTGTGCGCATAGGCCTCTGGTCAAAAGTAGTGTACTATATAGGGTATAATCTGGGACCCAGACAAAGATAGCCAATTATATGCAGTGGGGTACTGTGGGGTGCTCTGACTAAGAGTGGTGGAGAAAGAGAGCTGATGCACCGCGGGGTTTGATATTACAAGAGGGGGGTTTTAAAGTATGGTCTGTGTGTGTGTGTGTGTGTGTGTGTGTGTGTGTGTGTGTGTGTGTGTGTGTGTGTGTGTGTGTGTGTGTGTGTGTGTGTGTGTGTGTGTGTGTGTGTGTGTGTGTGTGTGTGTGTGTGTGTGTGTGTGTGTGTGTGTGTGTGTGTGTGTGTGTGTGTGTGTGTGTGCCAGTCTGTGTGTGTGTATGGGGATGGCAGCTGGGAAGCAGACACAGTCCAGAAGAACTGCACCCTAGCAACTACGCTTTTCAGCAGATGGCAGCTCCGCAGCAACAGCCACCCTACATCACAATGGCCAATGCCTGGTAACATCTCCATCACCCCATAACCTCTGGCACGGTGGATGAGATATGGATGGTGTTATTTGGGGGAATGACAGATTCAGAGGGAAAGCAAGACAGACATTCCGTCCTCTTCACCACTGCAGACAGACACTGTGAAACCACTGTTTCCCGTGAGTGTGTGTGTGTGTGTGTGTGTGTGTGTGTGTGACTATAACCACTTTTTCCTGTGTGTGGGTTTGCAGTGCACAGTGAATCAGGGTGGGAATGTGGACAGACCGCTAGGCCACTGTGAGAAATCAGTATGATGTCTGTGGTCAGGCTCAGTGCCTCGGGCCCTGGTGGAGAGAGGTGGACAGAGGAGTAGGGCAGTTAAGGTAGGAGGGAGGGTTGGTTGAACTCTGTGGTGTGTGTGTGTGTCTGGCATGACTGTGTGTGCTGTAATAATTCATGGGTCATTTACCGGCCCCCACAGATACAGACCATGACCCCTTGATTATCTCTATTGGCTTGACGGGACGGGCTGCTCCTTCCCAGTTGGCCTGCTAGGATCTCATTCAGATTAAATCATCTTCTAAACCACAGGACTGCTGCAGAGATAGAGTCCTCAATGACAGCACAGCCATGCTCGCTGAACAGACTTCACACAGCCTGCCTTGATGCTTGCTGCTCATAGGGTGGAATAGGGCCCCCACTTTAAGTATTGTTTGGTACGAGAACAGGAGTGACAAGGCAATGACGAGAGGGCGCCCGACATTGTAAGAAATAAAATATCTCGGCGAAACATGAAATACTGCATTGTAATTGGAACTATCAAAAAAAGGCATGTTTCTATACGTTGATCATTTGCAAACGTCTCTGTGGTGAAAAACAGCGACTAAGCCTCCAACGGTTAAACATCACTATACATTCTAGAGATTCTCTGGTGTGCCAGCAATGGCAATCTTCTGTTATGGAACGCGATTACATGTGCGTGTGTTTGCATTGTTCATAGACATCTGGCAGAAATCTTAACTAGCAACTTTGCTAAATGTGAGCACCGAGTGGGTAGAGTCCATATGTCAAAATAGCATGTGCACTCTACTTGTCTGTCCAACTGTGGCTCTGTGTCTACCTGCAACCTACCTTATCACCCGGGATCACACAAAAGCCTGGGGTCATTCAAATCGGAGTATATCAGTGGGACATTGTCCACAGGCAAACCGCTGCAGAATATAGATAGAGACAAAGAGGGAAAATTGGGTGTTTTTGGTTTTAATTACAGCAATAGCGGGCAAGGGCTCAGCTCTGACACACCAGCACAGGAATGTTTATTTGCTGCAGTTTAGGAGCAATGGTGGCTTACGGGAACTCTGACACATTCCTGTGTCACTCTCTCACTCTCTCTGACACACACACACACACACACACACGCGCTCATGCCCACATGTGAGTGCGCACACACACAACCACCCTGACCCTTCTAGCTCCTTTCCACAACCACTAGCACACACCTAAACACCTAATAAATGTGGCATCTCAAACATTAAACATCATAATCTGACATTGCTGACATCATTATCAGACATTGTGATACTGTGACCGACTTCCCTAGATGACGCTAGCACAGCAATGACTCAGTGGGAGATGTTTAATGTATCATATCATTGACTACACACTCCAAGGCAGGAGAGAATTGCCCACGAGTGTGTGTAACCAAAGACACTTTTGGTGTAACTCCGTATGACTGTGCATTGAGTGGGTGTGAATTTGATGGTAAAAGCACCTTTTTTCATCAGTAAGTCAAAGTTCTCTGGTCCCATCCGTTCTCCACGCTGAAGTGTCTGGCAGCAGGCCCCTGTAAAGAAGACATTTCTTTTGGCCCCCGGGTTTCTAACGGCAGTGACACAGGGGACAGCCAACCACAGGAGCCACACATCTTCCAGTCAGCGTGCACGGGGAGAACTGCTGCTTGCATAACTGGCCCTTCTCCAACACATACACAGGAATGAAAGCACATGAAAGCAGACATCCACACAGGCAGGCTCACACACACACACACACACACACACACACACACACACACACACACACACACACACACACACACACACACACACACACACACACACACACACACACACACACACACACACACACACACACACACACACACACACACACACACACACACACACAGAAGGAACGTTTATAGACACACAAACACTCCCTGCTGCCCCCACCCTTTTCTCACTGCTCTGCTCACCAAACTCTGTAATCGCTTCCAGACGCAGTGTTATCCTGTCTCAGCCTGGCTGACAACGAGGTTAAGTCCCAAATGGCACACTATTCCCTATGCACCATCCATGGGGCTCTAGTCAAGAGTAGTACACAACAATAGGGAATATGGTGCCATTTGTGATGCAAGCCAAGGTTTGCACCCTCCAAATATGTCCCCTCTCTTTCACCAACTTTCTCAGGGCCAAGAATCAAGTTACTTTAATATCAGGTGATATAATTTACAGAGGCCTAATACTGTGACATGTCAACATTGCAACGGCCTAGCCCTAACCAGTCCTTTATGTAGGCTATCCTAAGCATTTATGTGAGACTGTAATTTAAATGTTTTGAATATAAAACTGTTATGAATGACTAACAATTGCTGTAAAGAAAATGCTGTCAGTGTAGTGACGATTCCCGCCACTTTCACAGTTCATGATGCATCCAAGTAGAATTTGCCTTCAGTAGATTTAGTTAGATGATGTTTCCATTTGCTATAGGATATAAAGTTCAAATACATTTTGTTAAGCGCCTACCGTATAAATGATGAGTAGAGGTGTAATCCATGTTGTTCTAGTGAGACAGTCCACAGAGATTTCAAACCGACCGCGGTCACCCCCCCTCACCTGTTCAAACCTCTGGTTCAAACACTTTCTCATCACTGGTCATATGATCAGTGACCTATCACCCCACGTGAGCTCCTAGAAGTGTATTTCTTTGCCCTAGTGCAAAACAAGTTCAAACCGACCCCAGGAGACAACATGCACACATACATGACATTAACACATAAGCAGGACAGAATGGTTCCATGGTGTGCGTCAACGCCGACTGCTGAAACAAGACGTTCTCACTGTCCCACAGCATTTCCCAAACTTGGTCCTTGGGACCCCAAGGTGTGCGCGTTTATTATTTTTTGCCTTAATTTGATTCAAATGATCAAAGCTTCTTCTTCGATGAGGTTTAACGGTGGTTGGCATCCAATAAATGTTGCATTACCGCCACCTACTACACTTCGCTTCATTTTTTTCCTTTCTAAAAAAAAAACAACAACCAAAAAAAGTACAACAAATACCTTACCATCTACCACTACATTCACCAAAAATTATAATAAGTACCATATATTTAGTCCTACAGCCAACAGCCTGAAAGGATGGGACATCACCACTTAACACACCCTGTAATTCTTGCACACCCAAATACCACTCTGCAGCTGCCACCACAACCTCTATTTTCTGTGACTACATTCCATCCCTGCAGTACAGTTGATAAACATTACTATAAATGCTAAAAATCCAATTTTACTGCTACATATATCACTTGTTGGTTTATCCCTCTGTGCTGGTACAGATCTCCTACTCACACCACTCATCTGAGGATCCCTCCCCCTTGACCCATCTTCCTCTACTTTCTTCACTGCCTCCGCATATGACAACTTGTGCACTACTCTAACCCTGGAAACCTCAACCTACCCAGCCCCATGGGCACCCTTACAATTAACACATACCACTACTTTCAAAGCTTGATAATTAGTTGATTATTTGAATCAGCTGTGTGGTGCTTGGGCAAAAACCAAAACGTACACCCCTTGGGGTCCCGAGGACCGAGTTTGGGAAGCCCTGCCTCCCCCTCTGCTGTACCAGCTCATAAACCAGTCAATGCCGACATCTAGCGAACGTCCACACAAAACGCACATGGGGTCTACACATGCGCACTGCTCTCCCGTCGGACGGAAAAGACGCATGAATTTTCTTCCCACTTCCGTCTCGTTCTCTTTCCAGCCTTCCATGCCACGATGGTAAGAGCGCGTCTGATTCTTCTACAGGCCGAGCATGTTGAGTTTGAAAATACACACCAAAATACACCGCCGAATTGGTCATTTATTTGTAGAAAATAATCATATGTAGTCCTTTCTTCATAATTTGGGTACGAAAAGTGTTTATATTTGGTATATTAGTTAGCTCGCTAACTAGCCACAACAAGCACGCGTTAGCGTGTGTGTGCTTGATAACCTGTTATGGGTCGTTTGTTGAAAATCATGGAACTAAACTGTTATAGTAATTAGGCGCATAGTCCGTCCTCAGAGCCGTTAGAAGTACTCGATAACGTTATTTGAGTGTAGGAAACTAACTAGCCGTTTACCTTAACTAAGCCTACCAAGTACCCGTTTTTCCAATGAGCAAATAGGCTTCTGAGTACGTTCGTTGTCAGAATTATGTGGCGCAGATGAATAGGGAAACCAGTATCTATGTATGCGGGTGTTGATGTTAAACACATTTCCCCAAGTATTGTAAGTTAGATAAGATCTGTGGGGAACGTACGTGACATGATTCTGTTCAGGAACGTTCTGTGGGTAAAGTTGTCAAGTCGTGTTGCAGGCGCACACATTGGTTTCCGTAGCCACCATTAAAATAACTGGACATCTCATCCACCTCTCTCCAGACTAAGAAGAGAAGGAATAACGGCCGTGCCAAGAAGGGTCGTGGACATGTCCAGCCCATCCGCTGCACTAACTGTGCCCGGTGTGTGCCTAAGGACAAGGCCATCAAGAAGTTTGTCATCAGGAACATTGTCGAGGCTGCTGCGGTGAGGGACATCACAGAGGCCAGCGTGTTTGACTGTGAGTAGCTGCTGAATGATGTCAAACATAAAACTAACTCCGTTTTTGTGTTTGCAAATGTACTTGCATGTATCTGGTGCATTGGGATGATTATGCTGGGGGAAATGTGAGAGTATCGGGGCAAGTGCTTTTGTATATTTTTCCCTGTACACATATGGCTGTATTGAATGACCTAGACTACAGTGGATTACAGTTAAATAAATAAAACATTTAATAAATGAAATGTAGTATCAATATTCTGGCCCAGCTGTGAGGTGCCATTGATCTGACCATGCCCTTATTGTTGTCTCCCCTCTAGCATATGTGCTGCCCAAGCTGTATGTGAAGCTGCACTACTGTGTGAGCTGTGCCATCCACAGCAAGGTGGTGAGGAATCGCTCCACCGAGGCCAGGAAGGACCGCACACCACCACCTCGTTTCAGGCCCAGTGTAAGTTATAGACCCTTAACTAAGAACTAAAAGGAGTAAACGGCCTCAACAATGCACCTCCCTTAATTAAACTACTGGAAGTACTGCATTGGATGTGATGGAAGGGTGTGTTTGGTGGGCTTTTACATTCAAAAGCCATGTAGCCTAAGAATGTCATGTTAAATTGACCACCGCTAGTTAGTCAATTGACAAACTAAACTCATTGATCTATAAACCCTGGAAGCATGATCTGAATCTTTCCCAATTCACCTAGTCTGGATCCTAAAGCTCTTTGGGACAGGAAGTTAAGATGGTAGACAAAGTGAAAGTATATTCTGAAAGCATGTTATGAATATTTTGACTAAATATTATTTTTATTTTCTCCCTTCTAGGGTGGTGCCCCAAGACCACCTCCAAAGCCCATGGGTTAATGTGGTGGACTATCCTAAGGGTTACTGTCAGTTTTATGTGAAAATAAAAGTGATTTAATTGTACATCAGAAGTGTTACATTTGTATAGCACCTTGGGGGCAGAATATCTGAAATACTGTATATTAAATATGCTAATTTAATGGAGTCAGAACATTAACATGTATTTTTATTGGACACAAATAAGTTGGAACAGAGCTGGGTTGCATTCCATAACATAATTTGATATCAAAAGTAACACTTATTTTAAAGAATGAGGCAGTTTCATGTCTTTTGTCTTGAGGTAAAGTTTTCTTTGTCACATTACATTGGTCACTAAATTAAAACATTGCAATTCAGTGAAAGGCTAATGACCGGAATAAGGACAATTCCACAGTAAGTGTGACAGGATTTTTCACTGTCAAACAAAAGCCATTTGCCTCTGATCAATCTTTGCATCTGCACTGTTCAAGTAAAGGTTGTTGTAAAATGTTCTATGGAAATTCCAAGTAGTCCTTGTGCAGTTGTATGGTTAAACTTTGCACTCATTGGATTTTGTTTGCGATGCTCAGGTTTTTCCATTTTTAAATGCGTTACAAGAGGTGCTTGAAGATGGCAGCCCCCATGCACTTAATACAAACTCGTTTTGCTATGTCGGCTGTATTGTATATTGCTCTGTTTCTCTATTTTTTTGTATGATCATTAGCGTATACATGATCCCAATTTTAGCTTACGCAGCCAATTTGAAAAATCTAAATATCGTGCACGGTAGTTTAAAAACATTGGCTAATGTTAACAAAAACAAGATCACAGCCCGTGAGTCATAGTCATATTGGGCAGAAGTGGGCAGGTCCAAGCACGAGCTAGCGCGTTCCTATTGGAACGTTCTCGCATACGTTTGCATATTCCCGTTAGGTAACGCCTTGTCTGAAGTACGCATGTGCAATACCTGAATTCTCCTTTGCACTTCTAATCAACGCGAATTTTTAAAAAGGTAAGGACTACAAAATTTAGTCCACTCTGTTCGTAACATATTTTAGTTTTGGAAACAGAACTACTGAGATCCACATTTTTAATCGATAAAATCAGCAGAATCAATCTTTTTCCACTGCCGGTCACTGGGTCAAGCGGATGCTTCACATTTAGACATCCAGTGAAATATCTGTGGTGTTAATAAAACGATGTCAGATTCTGCAATATTTGTGCACGTTGACCATTGCTCTCAGGGTTGTCATGCTCGCTAAATTCGGATAACAATTTCGCTGGTGAAAATGTATTAAATATGGAGAATGATACATTTGCCTCTGGCCATCAAGTAGCCCATTTAATTTATATTCCATATGTTAAATCACTGAAGTCATTGCAAATCAATTTGCCAGTTTTGTAGCCTACCTGGAGCTGGCAAACCAATTTCATACATAAACTGAAGTTATAGGCTGTTGTAGCCTTGTGTTATTATGCAATTATTAATGGACATGTTTCATTTCAGAAGTAATCAAAGCTCTATCGTAATTGCCGAGCAGTTGTTAGAACATTAGATTAACGGTAACAGTAATCAGATTGTCAACAAAACGGGCAGTTAACAAGCATATTTCATATACTGTACCAGTCAGACGTTTGGACACTACTCATTCAAAGGTTTTCTTTATTTTTTTACTATATTCTACATTGTAGAATAATAGTGAAGACAAAAAATATTAAATAACACATTGAATCATGTAGTAACCAAAAGAAGTGTTAAACAAATCAAAATATACACTGCTCAAAAAAATAAAGGGAACACTAAAATAAAACATCCTAGATCTGAATGAATGAAGTATTCTTATTAAATACTTTTTTTCTTTACATAGTTGAATGTGCTGACAACAAAATCACACACAAATTATCAATGGAAAATAAATTTATCAACCCATGGAGGCCTGGATTTGGAGTCACACTCTAAATTAAAGTGGAAAACCACACTACAGGCTGATCCAACTTTGATGTAATGTCCTTAAAACAAGTCAAAATGAGGCTCAGTAGTGTGTGTGGCCTCCACGTGCCTATATGACCTCCCTACAACGCCTGGGCATGCTTCTAATGAGGTGGCGGATGGTCTCCTGGGGGATCTCCCAGACCTGGACTAAAGCATCCGCCAACTCCTGGACAGTCTGTGGTGCAATGTGGCTTTGGTGGATGGAGCGAGACATGATGTCCCAGATGTGCTCAATTGGATTCAGGTCTGGGGAACGGGTGGGCAAGTCCATAGCATCAATGCCTTCCTCTCCAGCCACATGAGGTCTAGCATTATCTTGCATTAGGAGGAACCCAGGGCCAACCGCACTAGCATATGGTCTCACAAGTGGTCTGAGGATCTCATCTCGGTACCTAATGGCAGTCAGGCTACCTCTGGCGAGCACATGGAGGGATGTGCGGCCCCCCAAAGAAATGCCACCCCACACCATGACTGACCCACCGCCAAACCGGTCATGCTTGAGGATGTTGCAGGCAGCAGAACATTCTCCACGGCGTCTCCAGACTGTCACGTCTGTCACATGCTCAGTGTGAACCTGCTTTCATTTGTGAAGAGCACAGGGTGCCAGTGGCGAATTTGCCAATCTTGGTGTTCTCTGGCAAATGCCAAACGTGTGGACGTCGGGCCCTCATACCACCCTCATGGAGTCTGTTTCTGACCGTTTGAGCAGACATGCACATTTGTGGCCTGCTGGAGGTCATTTTGCAGGGCTCTGGCAGTGCTCCTCCTGCTCCTCCTTGCATAAAGGCGGCGGTAGCGGTCCTGCTGCTGGGTTGTTGCCCTCCTATGGCCTCCGCCACGTCTCCTGATGTACTGGCCTGTCTCCTGGTAGCGCCTCCATGCTCTGGACACTACGCTGACAGACACAGCAAGCCTTCTTGCCACAGCTCGCATTGATGTGCCATCCTGGATGAGCTGCACTACCTGAGCAACTTGTGTGGGTTGTAGACTCTGTCTCATGCTACCACAAGAGTGAAAGCACCGACAGCATTCAAAAGTGACAAAAACATCAACCAGGAAGCATAGGAACTGAGAGGTGGTCTGTGGTCACCACCTACAGAACCACTCCTTTATTGGGGGTGTCTTGCGAATTGCCTATAATTTCCACCTGTTGTCTATTCCATTTGCACAACAGCATGTGAAATTTATTGTCAATCAGTGTTGCTTCCTAAGTGGACAGTTTGATTTCACAGAAGTGTGATTGACTTGGAGTTGCATTGTGTTGTTTAAGTGTTCCCTTTATTTTTTTGAGCAGTGTATTTTAGATTCTTCAAAGTAACCACCCTTTGTCTTGATAACAGCTTTGCACACTTGGCAGTTTCTCAACCAGCTTCATGAGGAATGCTTTCCCAACAGTCTTGAAGGAGTTCCCACAAATGCTGAGCACTTGTTGGCTGCTTATCCTTCACTCTGCAGTCCAACTCATCCCAAACCATCTCAATTAGGTTGAGATTGGGGAGGCCAGGTCATCTGATGCAGCACTCCATCACTCTCCTTCTTGGTCAAATAGCCCTTACGCAGCCTGGAGGTGTGTTCGGTCATTATCCTGTTGAAAAACAAATTATAGTCCCTCTAAGCGCAAACCAGATGGGATGACATACCGCTGCAGAATGCTGTGGTAGCCATGCTGGTTAAGTGTGCCTTGAATTCTAAATACATCACAGCGTCACCAGAAAAGCACCATCACACCTCCTCCATGCTTCACGGTGAGAACCACACATGCGGAGATCATTTGTTCACCTACTCAGCATCTCACAACAACACGGCCAAATTTTGACTCATCAGACCAAAGGACAGATTTCCACCAGTCTAATGTCCATTGCTTGTTTCCTGGCCCAAGCAAGTCTTCTTATTATTGGTGTCCTTTAGTAGTGTTTTTTGCAGAAATATGACCATGAAGGCCTGATTCACGCAGTCTCCTCTGAACAGTTGATGTTGAGATGTGTCTGTTACTTGAACTCTGTGAAGCATTTATTTGGGCTGCAATTTCTTGGGCTGGTAACTAATGAACTTATCCTCTACAGCAGAGGTAACTCTGGGTCTTCCTTTCCTGTGGCGGTCCTCATGAGAGCCAGTTTCATCATAGCGCTTGATGGTTTTTGCGACTGAACTTGAAGAAAGTTTCAAAGTTCTTGACATTTTTCACATTGACTGACCAAAGTATTTTACCTTTATTTAACTAGGCAAGTCAGTAAAGAACAAATTCTTATTTACAATGATGGCCTACCCCGGTCAAACCCTAATCCAGACGACGCTGGACCAATTGTGCACCGACCTATGGGACTCCCAATAATGGCTGGTTGTGATACAGGCTGGAATCGAACCAGGGTCTGTAGTGACACCTCAAGCACTGAGATGCAGTGCCTTAGACCGCTGCTACACTTGGGAGCCCAATGACGGACTGTCGTTTTTCTATGCTTATTTGAGCTGTTCTTGCCATAACATGGACTTAGTCTTTTACCAAATAGGGTTATCTTCTGTGTACCCCCCTACCTTGTCACAACACAATGGATTGACTAAAACGTATTAAGGATAGAAATTCCACAAATGACCTTTTAACAAGGCACACCTGTTCATTAAAATGCATTCCAGGTGACTACCTCATGAAGCTGGTTGAGAGAATGACAATAGTGTGCAAAGCTGTCATCAAGGCAAAGGGTGGCTACTTTAAAGGATCTCAAACATAAAATATATTTGATTTGTTTAACACTTTTTTGGTTACTACATGATTCCATATGTTATTACATAATTTTGATGTCTTCACTATTATTCTACAATGTAAAAAATAGTAAAATAAAGAAAAACCCTGGAATTAGTAGGTGTGTCCAAACTTGGTACTGTACATAATATTCATATTTAACTCAGTCATTGAAATTATGACCCCATCCTCAGTAGCCTATTCCAGCAGGCTTTTAGCAAACACAAGACCTTCTTACCTTGAAATCTATTCATTTTGAATGAATTAGTCTGTTCATTTGAACTAAGTAAGCTGCTAAATCGTTCAGTTTACATCTTGCCTATATCTTGTCTAGGCTACCGTAGACTACCTGAAAGAGATTGTAGACCTATCAGGAGCTGTAGGCTACCAAGTTTACTCTAAAACCAGAGCTAAATTGAATTACAATCATAAACTCAAATTCTAATGTGTAAATTATGCCTATTGAAATGACAAGTTGATCTCACAAATGGGCAATTTATAACTGTTTGTTTTCTTAACATTTGGCACATAATAACAGCACAATTGCCAGAAAATAGCCTAACATTTGTTTTTTTTTATGGTCATCCAAGTTTTTTTTGCTCAAAAATGCGCAAAGGGGATATATTTACAATTATAAGCCTGGTTTGAGCCCTAAATGCTGATTGGCTGAAAGTCGTGGTATATATCAGACCATATACCATTTGTATGACCCCAAAATATGTGTTACTCTTCTAATTGGTAACCAGTTTATAATAGCAATAAGGAACCTGGGGGGTTTGTGGTATATGGCCAATATACCACGGCTAACAGCAGTGGTATATTGTAAAAAATACGGGATGTTGTTGACAAGCATATTCAGTTCATATACAGTGGGGCAAAAAAGTATTTAGTCAGCCACCAATTGTGCAGTTTCTCCCACTTAAAAAGATGAGGCCTGTAATTTTCATCATAGGTACACTTCAACTATGACAGACAAAATGAGAAAAAAAATCCAGAAAATCACATTGTAGGATTTTTTAATGAATTTATTTGCAAATTATGGTGGAAAATAAGTATTTCTTGTTTTTTAAAATTGTGCTGTCTGGTTTGCTTAATATAAGGAATTTGAAATGATTTATCCTTTTTCTTTTTATACTTAAGTATATTTTAGCAATTACAGTTACTTTTGATAATGACAGAGAGCTTCAAGCGGGGTGGTTTCTGTAAGTCTTCCCAAGTGGTTTTCACCCACTGTTGCTTGTATTTTGCTGTCCCATTCCTCCATGCAGATCTCCTCTAGTCATTGATGTTTCCCCTCGGGCTTTTCAATGAGCTTGATGCATTGATCAACTCCTTTCCAAATATTTTCTGGGGTTTAATCTGGACATCTACCTTTGACTCACTCTCAGCCTCCTTCTTGAAATCCTCTCCTCTTTTGACCTCACCCTCTCACCTTCCCCTCCTACTCACAAGGCGGGCGCTCGACCTCATCTTTACTAGATGCTGTTCTTCCATAACTGTTGCGGAAAGACCCAGCCATTGTCTTCAATGCCCTTGCTGATGGTAGTCTTTGTTACTTTGATCCCAGCTCTCTGCAGGTCCAACACTTCACTGTCCCCCGTCGGATGGTTCTGGGATTTTTGCTCACTCGTTCTTTGATCATCTTCCCTCTGACCTTCTCCAACCTATCTCCTGAGATTCTGCCTCCTCAAGCCCCAGATCGAGGGAGATTATCCTTTGGTCTTGTATGTCTTCCATTTCCTAATAATTGCTCCCACAGTTGATTTCTTCAAACCAGGGCTCCGGGCACGGAAATGGAGGAAAACTCGCCTGCTTTCGCTCCCTCCTCTCTACATTTTCCTCCTCTGTCTCTGCTGCTAAAACCACTTTCTACCACTCTAAATTTCAAGCATCTGCCTCTAACCCTAGGAAGCTCTTTGCCACCTTCTTTCTGGTGAATCCTCCTTGACTCCTCCCTTCTGCAGTCTTGGCCATTTTGGAGTTTGGAGTGTGACTGTTTGAGGTTGTGGACAGGTGTCTTTTACACTGATACCAAGTTCAAACTCTTTGCCATTCTCTCCAGATGAAATCTCGCGTCTTGGAGGCCCAACAAGAGGACCCTAGCCTCTTCTTCTCCAGACCATTTACGGAGGTCTGTGAGAGCCAGAAATCTTGACTTGTTTGTAGGTGTCTTCAAGAGAGCTTATTTTGCACCCTTCTGAAAAAATAAATCCCTCCGATGTTAACAACTACAGACCAGTATCCCTTCTTTCTTTTTCTCCAAAACTCTTGAACTGTCATAGTCAGCTCTGCTATCTCTCTCAGAATGACCTTCTTGATCCAAATCAGTCAGGTTTCAAGACTAGTCATTCAACTGAGACTGCTCTTCTCTGTATCACAGAGGCGCTCCGCACCGCTAAAGCTAATCTCCTCTGCTCTCATCCTTCTAGACCTATGGGAGAAACTGCCTCTCCAATTGGTGGCTGCATCTCTGGCGCGGCCCACTTGGATTGCCCTACCTGAAGCCAGCTCCACCAATGTCTCGGAGAATCTGTCTCCTCACCTTGCTCTCACCTGGTCCCCCAACCTCTGTTTAGGCCCTCGCATTCTGCACAAGTCCTTGGCCCACCTCACAGGAGTTGCTGGTGCTATGCAGACGACACACAATTAATCTTCCCTTTCCCCCTTCATGACCAGGTGGCTGGACGACACGCATCTCTGCATGTCTAGCAGACATATCAGTGTGGATGACGGATCACCATCTCAAGCTGAACTTCGGCAAGACGGAGCTGCTCTTCCTCCCGGGGAAGGACTGCCCGTTCCATGATCTCGCCATCACGGTTGACAACTCCATTGTGTCCTCCTCCCAGAGTGCTAAGACATCATGCCTGGACATTTTTCCTAGGCTACTGTCAGTGGTGTAAAGTTCATGCTCTACAACATGAAAATACCTTTAAAGTACTACTTAAGTCGTTTTTTGTATCTGTACTTTACTATTTATATTTTTGATGACTTTTACATTTACTTCAACTCATTCCTGAAGTAAATAATGTTCAACCTTATAGTTTCTCCTGACACCCAAAAGCTCTCTCCACTGGCTTACATTTTGAATGCATTACAAGACCATGGTGCTTGACGGAGCTGTGAGGGGAACGGCACCTCAAAATCCAGGCTCTAATCAGGCCCTACACCCAAATAAGGGCACTGGTTCATCCAATCTGGCCTCTGACCACTGAGGAAGTACAGTTGCTCACAGTCAAAAAATGCTTTAATTGTAAATTATGTGTTGGAGTTTGCCCCTGGCTATCTGTACATTTAAAAACAAGAAAATTGTGCTGTCTGGTTTGCTTAATATAAGGAATTTGAAATGATTTATCCTTTTTCTTTTTATACTTAAGTATATTTTAGCAATTACAGTTACTTTTAATAATTAAGTATATTTAAAACATTTTACTAAAGTAGGATTTTACTGGGTGACTTTCACTTTTACTTGAGGCATTTTCTATTAAGGTATCTTTACTTTTATTCAAGTATGATAATTGGGTACTTTTTCCACCACTGGCTACTGTAGACTATCTGAATTAAGATGTAGGCCTATCAGGAGCTATGCTATAGGCAACCTACATCTATCTAAGCAAACCATGGCAAACTTTAATTACAATCATAAACCCAGATATTAGTCTGTAGCCTATGCCTATTGAAATGACAAGTCAATCTGCTAAATAGGCCATTTATTACTCTTTGTAGTCTTAAAATCATATGGCACATAATAATGGCACAATTGCCAGAAAACATTTGTTTTTTTTAAAGTTTTTTTTTGCTCAGAGATTGAGATCCTCTGTACAACATTCATCACTCAAACTCTCCAATCGGATATATCTATAGTTATGCACATGCGCAAAAGGGAATTATTTACAATTATAAAATGGGGTTTGAGCCCTGAATGCTGATTGGCTAAAAGCCATGGTATAACAGACTGTATACCATGGGTATGACAAAAATGTACTTTTATGTTGGTAACCAGTTTATAAAAGTAATAAGGCACCCTGGGGGTTTGTGTATATGGCCAATATACCACGGCTAACGTCTGTATCCAGGCACTCCGCGTTTAGTCAAGCTTAAGAACAGCCCTTAGCCGTGGTATATTGGCCATATACCATACCCCTCGTGCCTTATTGCTTAATCATAGCAGTCAAATAAATTAAATCGACAGCCATTGATAGAAAATTATCTGGCGAGTTTAATAAGGACAAATGATCATTTCTCTTGCGAATTATTCAAATGAGTTTATTCGGAAAAAATATTATTTTGATTTTTAAAAAACGACTTAGCTTCTAACGTAGTTACAAGTTACGTTGATTTGTTGATTTTCCTTCTTTATTGGCTTGATAACATAATGAAAAAATAGTTTTATTGTATAAATGTGGAAACTCTTCTCTTGCTGTAAAAAAAATGTTGGCCTAGTTTTCAGTCCTTTTGGGGGGGTGTTTTCTGGTCATTGGGCTACAGATTTGAGCAAAACCTGGCAACCCTGATTGCTCTGTTGGTGCTTGAGGTTACTTCACAGTTCATACATAATTCATTTGTCATCACACAGTGGAAAGGATAAATTAATGAGAAACTGATAAGCACATTCATACGTCCTATAATTATCCTATGTACATCAAGTGCATTCATAGTACAATTTGATTAGAGTTTTTTACCAATACATTTGTTTGTCATTTTTCACAGGAGGATGCAAACAAAGACTAAACATTTCACATAAAACACTGAATTTGGTCTCAAACATTGTACACTTCACACACTGCAAAAACTCAAATGCATTTAGAGGTTTTCGGTTGCTTTAAAATCGCAGGAGGTAACATTTTCTGGATTAATAATGGGCTGCTTGTGCTGTGGCTGGACAAGATTTGGGATATAGCTGACCACATCTACCAAAACTATGCTAAACGCACACTACAACATACATATATTCACATAACTATACAAAAGTAGAGAAACTTCGATAGACTGAAATATTTTTTTAAGTGCTTTTCTCACTATTCAGTTTCCATTTGTGCAAATGGAGTCTACCCATCAAAGTAGTCCTCGTTTCCTGGGCCATTCAGTGCAAAATTACAACATTCTGTGGAAGTTGACATCGAGTCACCTCTGTAAAATTGGGATGGAGATTACAAGACATGACATATTGTCAGTCACAATATGGTCAATAAAGCACCCATTTTAAGTGGAGGGACAGACCAATACATTACCCAGTTCTGTAGATGGCCCGTCTCATTAAGAAAATCCTATAAAACACTGTTCATCTGGTGTGCAGAGCATTCTTATACAAAGTCATAATTTAAAGCGTTACAATATAATTTATCAGTGCTTTACAGCAATCTCAGACAACAAAACCCTCCAAAGGTAAAAGTCATTTTCACTTCACACTAATATCACATTTAAGCAAAGAATCTAAAAGTGCAATCCTCAATCGCAATGACCACCTCAGTCAACTCCTATCTATCACCAGATGGTTCAAGAGTCTGATCTGCACCGTAAATTACAAGGCTCCTATTAACTCTCTACTTCTCCACCCCTGAAATCTGTAACCATCCACAGTAAACGATCCACGTCACCTAAAATATTGAAGTGCCCTTAAACAGGATATTTTACGTTCATCATAATCTCCTTTACACATGATCACGTACTCTAAAAAAATAATTAAATTAACGGTTTGCTGCTATGTAACAGTTAAGGCAATGTGTGTCTGTCTCTGTGTAACGTGGTGCAGAACAAACCTGAGCCCATGTCTTCTTAAAGCAGCAGACACCTCCCTCCCTCCCTAGCCAGTCCCAATTCGCTCCCACCTCTACCCTTGGCCTTAATGATGTGAATAGATCTGTAAGGTGGAAGCAATACAGAGAAAGCTCCACCAGTACACCGATTATCCCAATCCAGACCCTTCAGATTTGTGTAAACATTGAAGGGGAAGGGTTAGGGCCAAGTTGGGACCGAATCTCCCCTTTAACTCCCCTCGTCAGCCCACCTGGTGCTCCCCGCGGATGATGTGCGAGGTGAACTGGTAACGGCCCTGGCTGTGGTGCCCACAGACGTTGCACTGGAAGGGCTGGCGGAAGCCATGGCAGCCCATGTGGATGGTGAACATTACGTGGTCCAGGAAGAACATGCGACAGTGCTCACAGCGGAATGACCGCACTGCTCGCCCCTCCCCGTCCACCACCTGTATAGAAGCCTCCCTGGAGATGGAGGGTGACCCTAAACCGGGGGTCCTCGATCCCTTCACCCTAGTTGGGATGGTGGTGTCGATGGGCACGGGGCAGGCCCTGTCTCCTCTCTCCCTTTCTATGTCTGGGTCGTTGGCCTGACTGGGGTTGGGACGGAGATGGGTGCGGCTGCGGAGCAGGCCTGGGGTTGGGTAATGTAGATGAGGGAGGAGGTGGGGGTTGTTGGAGTTTCTGGTTGGAGCTGTAACCCTGGTGCTCTGCTGCTCCTCTGCTGTGCTCTCTGTGTCGGACTTGTCTTTGAAATCGTGGCAGCCGTGGCTGGGGCCGTTGCTGGGGCCGTTGCTGACAGTGAGGCTGTGGATGTTGCTGTGACATGAGGGAACGTTCTTGTGTCCTTCGCCTGCTTCCCGTCCAGCGAGCTCCACAGACACGGCCACATCTCCAGCTCCACCATTGACCTGGGGACCCAGAGGAGTCCGGTGGGTGTAAACAGAGCTGATGACTGGGCTGGAGTCGGACAGGCAGGCAGGGTAGGACAGGGCCAGCTGAGGGGGCTTATACCCAGGGTCCTCACCACCTCCACACTTGCGGAGGAACCTGCCCCCAATCCCTGCTAACCCTGTAGCACCAGCTTCTCCATCAAGGTCAGAGTGCAGGTCTCCATTCTTATCCTCTTCAGGGCCAGGTGATGGTTCATAAGGTAGATCACGGTTGTTGAGCCTCATGTGCTTTTCTCCTGTAAAGAAAAGGACACATCAGGGTTGACGACCTCAGGTTCATAGGACTTATCATCATGTTAAAGCAATGTTGGGCTTCAGGAACATGGAAATATATAAACAGGAGAAAACTCACCCAGAAACTTCTGTGGTGTGGACCTCTTTCGTTTGGTGACGCCGTTGACCAGCCTGTGTACGGAGGACTGTTTTTCAGTGGACGGCTGGAGGACAGGCTCTGGTTCAGGGATCAGCTCCATGCCTGGGGACTCCTCCCCTACACAAAACATAGGATAATCTGTTCAAATACATTGACATAATACTGGAAAAACAGTCTTCTGGGCCACAGTACATTGACTGGGCCAGTGAGCTCAGATTGAACTAGCACAACATGAAGGCGCAAAGTGCATTTCAGCATGTTTGTGTCGTGTGGATGATGACAGAGTCAATGTGTGTTACCCTGTACATTTCACATTACGATGTGTGTGTATGTTACCCTGTGTAGTGGGGAAAGTGCTGAGTGCTGGCTGATTGTTCTGTAGACTCTTTAAGTAGTTGTGGCTGCGTTCAAGGTGTTCCTCCAGGGTACTCTGCTGCTTGTAGCTACGACCACAGTAACTGCATTTGTAAAGTTTACCCACTGTCAGAGAGGGCACTGCAGCACAGAAACACAGCAATTCATGGGTCAATCAATGGGTAAATGCATCCTTCTCTTTTGGTCTGTTTTGGTAAAATGAGGTCTACAAAATATGACAAAACTACTGATTGTTTCCTAGGGAAGTTAGTTATTCCTGCAAGTAAGTCAAATAAAAAGATACATGTAGTTGTGCATAATGAGTTTTATTCAATCATTCAGTACTAGTTCATGACCTAGTCGTTACACTATGTACTCCCCCTTCTCCGTGAATTCCCGAAGTTGTTCTCTGTTCCACGCCTACGATGTTAAAAAACACTCAACTCTCCACCGCAACGTTCCACCTTACCAAGCAGTCGGAGAAACTGACGTCATTTCACCGAAATCTGACGTTGTGCAAGTTTGCTTTCTTCGAAAATGAACCTATTTGTTCAGAACAGCAAGGCAGAGACCCACCAGGGCTTGCCTGTCTCTATCAACAACTGTTGAATACATGTCTACATTAAATTGAAAAACACCAACAGGACATCCTGTTTTGAATACTTTTAAATGTCATTTCTTGCACATGTGGTAACTTACATTCCTGTAAAGACAATAGTTATCTATTTCCTCTGAGCCCCACTCTAGAGCTAAATTGACTTTTCTAATGCAATCACTTGCATTGTGCTATAGATTTGTACTTTTTCTAGATGCAATATGATAAAAATGTAGTACGAAGTGCAGACACCTAATACTGAGAAGTGATGGTATTACAATACTCTTACATTACATAGTGAGCTAATACCTTGTTACAACACAATGGGACTGAGGCTGGTAGAGGCACTATTCCCCTTCTGGTCTCACCAGTTTCCTGGCTTGACATTAGAAAGCAGGCTACTGTGTCTTACCAGTGTGTGTGCGGATGTGTCCAGAGAGTGCGTCCCGGCGGCGACAGGCGTAGTTACAGAAGGGACATTTAAAGGGTTTCTCTCCAGAGTGCAGCTTTGTGTGGCGCAGCAGGTTCCCCTTCTGGGTGAAGGAGGCTCCACACTGGTTACACTGGAATGGACGCTCACCTGACACACACACACACACACACACCTCGTTATCCATGTCAATACTACCAAGTTGTAGCAAGTTAGTCGATCCATATCGAATCACTATTTTTACAGCTAAGCCAAAGGAGTGTGGTCTATGAGGTCTAACCTGCAGTCTATCCATCCTCACCTGTGTGGCTGCGTTTGTGCACTGTTAGTACATTGGGCCCTATGCAGACCATTCCACACACGTCACATTGGAGCTTACAATTGGGCAGTCGGATGGGACCGGCAGATGCAGGCTGAGGACTGGCCAGCTCCCCGTAACCCTTTCCTGGTCCCCCCCATACCCCACTCCCCTCTTCTGTCTTGTCCCCTCTGTCATCATCCCTCTCTCCATCTCTTCTCTCTGGCTGTGGAGAACCTGCAGACTCATTGTCACTGTAGAGTTCTACCTTAATGGTGCTCACTAAGGAAAGTGGAGACAGGCGAGAGACGCTTTGTTAATAATCATCAGAGCTTAGCATACGGAAACCTATTTCTTAAATTGCACTGAAGTAAGTCTTTATATATTGAAATACCAATAAAAATGTATCGTAAAATAATTCCTCAAGGGAGATAACTGCCAGTGTTCTTTCAGTCAGTTTTGCATGTGATATATTAAATACAGTACAGTCAATAGGTTACCGAGATCATGGATAGGAGACAAACATTGAGTATACAAAACATTAAGAACACCTGCTTTTTCAATGACATAGATTGACCAGGTGGATCTAGGTGAAAACTATCATCCCTTATTGATGTTACTTCAATTCACTTCAAATCAGTGTAGATGAAGGGGAGGAGACAGGTTAAAGAAGGATTTTTAAGCCTTGAGATAATTGAGACATGGAGTGTGTGTGTGCCATTCAGAGGTTGAATGAGCAAGACAAAATATTTAAGTGCCTTTGAATGGGTTACGGTAGTAGTACACCCATTTGTGAAGAACTGCAACGCTGCTGGGTTTTTCCACACTCAACTTTTCCCTTGTGTATCAAAAATGGTCCACCACCCAAAGAACATCCAGCCAACTTGACACAACTGTGGGAAGCATTGGAGTCAACATGGGCCAGCATCCCTGTGGAACACTTTTGACACCTTGTCGAGTCCATGCCCCGATGAATTGAGGCTGTTCTGAAGGCAAAAGGGGGAAGGGGGAGGGGTTGCCACTCAATACTAGGAAGGTGTTATTGTTTTGTACACTCAGTGTATAGCAATGACTGACCACTAAGAGATCTGTTTGGAGAGGACTGTTTACAGTTTGGAGTGGTCAATGTTGGAACCCTCAGACCTCCACAGAAATCACCTCGCTCCTTTGCCGACTCTCCTCCACTGCCTGTGAAGACACACGTACGTACGCACACACGCATACACACACACAGTATGCACTTGTATTTCATGTATTGAACCAGGCCTAAATATAATTAGACCGATTGTGTTACTTCTAAAAAATACTTATTGGAATAAGACTTGGTAGAACAAGAAACACCCACTGTTTTTTCCATACCTGACATATGTGAAAATCCATTGCAGTCATCAGCATTCATTCTCTCACCAGCTGACTATGGCACAGAGAGAAAAACAGACAAGTCAGAGCAATGATGTGGTCCCACTCATGAGATATTCTAGCATACAACAATTGTTCATCTTGAGCATGCTCACTTGTCATTCAAATTGATGCCATTTGGGGTACAATTGTATGATGCTCACCATGTTAAATATATTCCTTATGGCAGCTTTCTTTTTCAAATATCTGACTGCAGTAAATGCAGTAATAGATTGTTTGACACAAGTTTGTATTGTCTGTCTAACTGGCTATTTTCTCTAGTCTATCTAGATCACCTATACTCAGTTGCCAGGAAATGCACAGAAGTTCAACATTTATAGTCAGTGCTGAAGTGTGACACTTGAACTCTCCTCCCTCCTCCACCACAGACCCAGGAAATGTGGAGTACATGTTTTATCACATTTCTCTGGTTTATCATCATGATAAGTAAATCAATCATAGCATTGTATTATTTTCATGTATTTTAAATGTTACATGGATCTTCTAATCAAACCCAAATGTAACATTTTGGTTACTGAGTGATCCTGGTGAGGCCAATATAAAGCTATCCATCCATCAGCAAGGGGATGGACGGTCTACCCCCCAGCCTTTGGTACCGCCGGTGCGCCAATCATATTAATGGAAGATATTCATTGGGTGAATTAATTATGGAAAGCGTTAACTCTTTAGATCCAAACGGAAGCAAACAGAGCAAAACGAGAGTTTCTGTTGGACAAATTCAAGTAGGTCCCTCCCCTTTTCGTTCCGTTTAAGAAACGTTTTTCAACAGAATCGGCGGAATGAATATACCCCTGACATTCGTTTCGTGTTGCCATGTCACTGTGCTGGCTTTGATGGAACAAGTTGATGATGGAACGTGACAGGTTAATAAAGGACGCGATAAATAAATATTGGTGCAAACAAGCATCAAAAGTCAACACAAATGCCATTTAGATGGGCACTTCCCCGATTGATGCAGCTGTCATCCGAAAATGACATGTCAGTCAAACTAGCGGAATAATGTTTCTTCTGAGACGTTGCTATGGCACCCACCACCCGACGAAATGCTGTCCACCTGAACTAGCCCGAAACATATCCATGCCAAAATGTCACTTTCTTTGACAAAACGCTGTTGTTAACAAGTGCATCACCCTCTTCCTTACCTGACGAACGACTATTGTTGTCGTTTTTAAATGTCAGAATATCTGTTTGTTGTCTCTGGCGACGGCAGCATCTCCGGATATAAATTTTACCTGACAACTTCCGGGCCCATATTGGGCCCGATGCAATCCGGGATCCTTGGGACGTCCATAAACCATTGAAGTTGAAACGTAAAATGGGTAAGAGTTATGGTTTATAGGGTAGGGACGTCCCAAGGAACACGGATAGCACTGACCGCTGGCATACAGGCCGAATAGCCTACAACAGATTGGGCGCGTTCCTCTGCCCAGGCGTTGCTGACGCATACCAGGTCTTGCAACGCCTGGATAGGTTTTACCCACTGGCTAACCACATCAAAAGTTATAGCAATTTGGTGTCCGACTGCACAGTCGATGACGTGGCACGCAACCATTAGTTGAAACATGCAACTTCTAGGGAAGACGACTATAACCTGATCAGTAGCCAGTGATTGCCGAAAACATCGATGCACAAGCTAATTAAAGATGTGGAAAACAGCAGATTTATTGAGGCACCAAAAAGTACGTATTTTAAATCAGAAAGGTGTGATGTTTGGGCATTTTTCTATTATAATAATTGACAGTCATTATAGATGGCGTTCTACAATTCACCACAAGGTGGAAGCAATTTATTTTTGTCATTATAAGAGAGCAACCATAATATTGGAGTCACTATTATCAAGAAGTTGTATACAGAACATATGTTTTAACATCAACCCCAATGTACAGCTGTCTAACAGCTTGAAATTGTTTTACAATATTGCTATGCTGCTGTAATCCTGTTATAAGAACCCGTGTGACATGTTTGTCTGAGAAAATAAAATACATATCATTAAAAAAAAGAGAGCAACCTGGCTACGACAAAATGTAATCTGCATCTAGAAAGTATCCCTTCTTGGCTTGGATAAAACACATGATGACAATTGATCCTGTGAGCGGACGAACAAGTCCGTGCCACGTCATTGGCATTTGGGTTGACGGGTCGAGCAGGGAAATCATTTATTTCGATGCTCAGGCTTCTGTCCTCTGAGCAGAGTCTCATAGGCTTCTTGGATCTGTATAAACATCTTCTGTGCCTCTTCCATCTTGCTGCCAGGGTTTGGTCTGGGTGCCACACCTTCACCAGCTCTCTGTAGCTATGTGTTATCTCATCCATAGAAGCCTCCTTATTCACTGACAACATCTGTAACACAACACAGACCTGTACAGCATGGGGCAGGCATAGTAGGGCATGCTCATTGAAATACAGAAAATCGAGCCAACCAGCAGCATCAATAGGATTTGACTGCATTATTGCGGTTGTAACCTCACAAAGGCAGCCACATCGATTGGATATTGCTATGGTAACTACCCCAGGGGCAGCAACATCAATGGTATGGACCCCTCTGCTATAGCTCAATGTTTCAATGTTACACAGTCATACTCACTTGCAGTGCCTCTCTCTCCCTCTGACTGCGCTCTGTGAGCAGGATCTCCAAAACCTTCCTCCAGCTCTCCTCCGAGGGGCCCCAGCCCGTGAAAGCACCCAGTATCCTATTAGTTTTAGTTTAGTTCAGTTTAGGTTTGAAAGATACTCATTATACATCGGACCAGAGGAGGCTGGTAGGGGGAGCTATAGGAGGACGGGATCATTGTAATGGCTGGAATGGAATTAATGAAAAGGTATCAAACACATCAAACATATGGAAACCACGTTTGACTCAATTCTATATATCCCATTATAGCCATTACAATGAGCCAGTCCTCCTATAGCTCCTCCCACCAGCCTCAGGACTAATCTTCCTGGGTTCATACTCAAACATAAACAAGAACAAAATCCTATCCCTAAAAAGATCAATTCAGCAACTTCTTAAACTTATATTATTATTATTATTATTATTATTATATTTGATTGTCTGTATGTTTGTTTGTTTCTAGTTATGGTTGTACCTGTAGGGTAGCAGCAGGAAATACTCCACCACCGAGCGGAGCCAGGGAAAGAACCAGAACATGTCCAGCAGGGCTGCCACACAGTCAGACAGGTAGTAGAGAGTGGCTGTGGTGTTGTGGAAGATACTGTATCCCAGTGGAGCTGAGAATGCCAGCCAGACGAGGGCCAGACGGTAGAGACGAGGACCTATAGACAACAGGAAGAGACACATATGGATACAAGTAACACAATATTAGTAACAAGGAGGAGAATTGATGATTCAGCGTTAGACACCAAGAGAAAATTGTGTTTTTTTATGACTGAAAACATAGGAAGGACAATATTTTCTACTACTCTATAGATATAGCAACAGTATCTGCATGTCTTTTGTAGTAATAGCCTCCAGGGCCAACAACGTCAATTTTTTAATTAAAAAATGAAACTAGGCAAGTCAGTTCAGAACAAATTATTTTTACAATGACGGCCTCGGAACAGTGGGTTAACTGCCTTGTTCAGGGTCAGATTTTTACCTTGTCAGCTCAGGGAGCTCGGTTACTAGTCCAACGCTCTAACCATTAGGCTACCTGCCGCCCCTACTTTATAGATAGTACTTGCTGTAAAAGGCCATCATAGGCAGGTTTGGCTGGACTTTGGCCTATTGTAATAGTGGAACATAGTTGGTTGGAGATTTCAAATCATGGGCCATGGTCTACATACCCAGTTCTTGTTGACTCCCAGAAGATGGATGGGTTTTGAACCTGCGGTGCTGTGACGCTGTGACGCTGGCAGCGATACTGATGGGCAGAGGGGAGATGGTGCTGCCATAGAAGATAGGGGAGGTGATGACACAGGCGATGAGGGTCTTGTGTAGGTCAGTTGTCTGCTCTCCCACACTGGAAACCAGGTGGACCCCGGCGCCCACACACAGCGGCAGTACAATCAGGTAGAAGAAACTCAGTGAGTTCAGGCCGATCAGTGCCACCGTTCCGAAATAGATCCCTACGGAAATCTGACCAGCAAATCTGGCAACGCTCACAGGTGGAGGTCTGGCTATAGGGTGCCTTTTGCTATCTCTTAACCCTCCTACTGTCTCCCGGTTGGCTTCTCCCACATATGCAGGGATACGAAAGAACTCTCTGGCCCAGCCAACTCCAAAGCCCCCAAGGGTTAGCATCCATAGCAGGGCATGGCTGTCTCTTCCTAAGTACAGGTGATGAAGGCCCAACGGTCCACCCATTGCCCATAAGGCATAGGTGACAGTCACACTTTTCGTCATGATGATAGGATGGATAGGATCTCAGTGGATCAACGTTTGGACTATAGAAGAAAAACAGTCATCCTTGAAGACGAGAGTCTGCATTTCATAAGCAAAAAGTTGATTATTTATGAAAGAAGGTTAACTCTGTCACAGGCTGAAAGTAATGAGCAAAAACGATGATATACGAGAACATACACAGCAATCAGGGAAATACATACACGTCTTCATTGAAGGAAATAAATATGACACACATTGTAACTATGTAACAGTTATCATAGCCTAATTATGTAATTAGCACTGAACAAAAATACAAACATAACATGCAACAATTTCAAAGATTTTACTGTCTTACAGTTCATATAAGGAAATCGGTCAATTGAAATAAATTCATTGGGCCCTAATCTATGGTTTTCACATGACCAGGAATACAGATATGCATCTGTCAGTCAAAGAACAATGTAGGGGTGTGGATCAGAAAACCAGTCAGTATCTAGTGCGACCACCATTTGCCTCATGCAGCGCGAGACATCTCCTTCGCATAGAGTTTATCAGACTGTTGATTGGGGCCTGTGGAATGTTGTCCCACTCCTCTTCAATGGTTGTGCGAAGTTGCTCAATATTGGCGGGAACTGGAACACACTGTTGTACACGTCGATCCAGAGCATCCCAAACATGCTCAATGGGTGACATGTCTGGTGAATATGCAGGCCATGGAAGAACTGGGATATTTTCAGTTTCCAGGAATTGTGTACAGATCCTTGCGACATGGGGCCGTGAATTATCATGCTGAAACATGAGGTGATGGCGACGGATGAATGGCACAACAATGGGCCTCAGGATCTCGTCACGGTATCTCTGTGCATTCGAATTTGCATTGATAAAATCCAATTGTGTTCGTTGTCCGTAGTTTATGTCTGCCCATACCATAATCCACCGCCACCATGGGGCACTCAGTTCACAACGTTGACATCAGCAAACCGCTCCCCCACACGATGCAGTACACATTACGCTGTCTGCCATCTGCCTGGTTGCTATCTGCCTGGTACAGTTGAAACCGGGATTCATCTGTGAAGAGCACACTTTCCAGAGTGCCAGTGGCCATCGAAGGTGAAAATTTGCCCACTGAAGTCAGTTACGACGCCGAACTACAGTCAGGTCAAGACCCTGGTGCGGACGACGAGCCCACAGATGAGCTTCCTTGAGACGGTTTCTGACAGTTTGTGCAAAAATGATTTGGTTCTGCAAAACCACAGTTTCATCAGCTATTTAGGTGGCTGGTCTCAGACGAAGAAGAAGCCGGATGTGGAGATCCTGGGTTGTCATGGTTACACATGGTCTGCGGTTGTAAGGCCGGTTGGACGTACTGCCAAATTCTCTCAAACGACATTGGAGGCGGCTTATCATAGGAAAATTAACACTCAATTCTCTGGCAGCAGCTCTGCTGGAAATTCCTGCAGTCAATTGCACACTCCCTCAAAACTGTGGCATTGTGTTGTGTGACAAAACGGCACATTTTAGTTTGGCCATTTATTGTTCCCTGCAAAAGGTGCACATGTGTAATGATTATGCTGTTTAGTCAGATTATTGTTAAACCACACCTGTCAGGTGGATGGATTATCTTGGCAAAGGAGAAATGCGCACTAACAGTGATATAAACAAATTTGTGCACAACATTTTTGAGAAATAAGCTTTTTGTGTGTACGGAACATTTCTGGGATCTTTTACTTCAGCTCATGAAACATGGGACCAACACTACATGTTGCGTTTATATTTTTGTTCAGTGTAGCTCTCTGAACATTTGTTCATGTTTAGGAATGGGAAGAACGAAGGGACAGAATAAGAGATAAAAGATCAATAATACACACTATTATTATAAACAGTAAAAACAGTACACTTTGGGTGCTACCGATCCATAATATGATAACAAAGCTGGACTGATAAGAACAAGAATATGCCGTTTTCATTGAACAAAATGAATCACTGCAGTATATCAAATTCTCTATGAATTTACCATTGAGTGTACCATTGATTAGACTTACATAAATATGATTTTGAGTTATTTTGTAAAAGATACAAACTTACGACACAAATCAATCTTGGCAGTACAAATTCTTCCGTGGTTTAGAGATTGTTATTGCATCAGTAATGGACTTTGGATGGTGACAATGAAGTTGATAGGCCTTCTGGGCCCCGAATAGGCACAATAAACTTGATTCACACTTCCTGGATAACTGCAATGATAAAACAGGCGTAAATATGGTAATTTGGGACAGAATACTTTCAATGTTTTAATAGTGGTGGAAAGTAAACAAATGTATGTACATGCATGTTCCTGTCAATATTATGCTTCAGAAATGTATTATTTTATTATAGTAAAATACTTTGACAAAAATATCAGTGTCACACTGTGTTCAATTTGCATGAAACAATGCTTGGACCAATCAGCTCACAGCGAAGTCTCATCTGCCAATCACAATATACCCTATGGAAATATTCAACCAATCAATACCAGATTTTTACATTTAATTGGGGGGGTGCGGTCCCCCCAACCGCCACCGCTCCCATGTTGTGTTTGCAATTAGCTGTGTTCTAATCTACTGTCATAAATGGAACTGTAAATTCGAATCTTGAACAAAATGTCAGCAAGAAAATTACATCTAGCCACTCTCCTGGACCGCTCTCCCCTTTCTCCACCCCTGCCCACGGCCCGCCCCGCACGCTTAAAACGCACTGAGGACCGTGATGCTTGCTAGTGGAGTTGAAATAGGGGTATATGACCGTTGTTTTGGCATTAGTTTATGACACATATAGGTAGCTTGCCACAATGTTCTAACCGGCGAGAGGTGCTTTGTTGTTTTATCTCCCGGTCACCGCGCTTTTAGCCACGTTTTATGATATTTTAACTCATGCGTTATGGTTTCGTATGATGGAAGTAGACGACGTGTCGGTTAGAGAGCAGCTTTTCCACAACAGAGTGCGAGAGACGTTTGTAAGTAACTTTAACCTCATATAAAAGCATTTCAGCGAGATGTTCATCCGTGCTAACTACATTGTTGAAATATTTGTAACTATTTTGTGTGTTCAATGAAAACCATGCCATGGATGCAGTGGTGTTAACTACTTAAGTACACATACACCCCCACAAAAAATGCAGTATCTGGGTTCCGTAGGCTACTTTACTATTTATATTTTTGCTAACTTTTTACTTTACTACATTCCTGACGAAAATGATGTACTTTATACTCCATAGATTTTCCCTGACACCCAGAAGTACTCGTTACATTTTGAATGCTTAGTCGGACAGGGAAATGGTCATATCCACGCACTTTATCAAGATAACATCTCTGGTCATCCCCTACTGTCTGATATCTGGCGGACTCAGGAAACACAAATGCTTCGTTTGTAAATTATGTTGTATTGTACCCCAGGCTAAACGTAAATATTTTAAAACCAGACAATTGTGCCGTCTGATTTGCTTAATATAAAGAATTCGAAATCTATACGTTTACTTTTGATACTGAAGTATATTTAAAACTAAATGCTTTTAGGCTTTAACTCAAGTAGTATTTTATAATAACTGTAGCCATATGTTATTGCGGGGGACCCTACACCTGGTACTGTGTGTGTGCCTCCAGCTGGTCATTATCCAGTAATGTAGCTGAGGCATAGCCCAATATTGGACTAAAGAGCCCAAGGTTACTCCTTAGTCAAGGCACCTTACGTGTTCTGTTTAAAGGGCGATTTTTGGCTCCGGAAGCCAAAACAGCCAAATTCTCCATCTAAACGTGAATTGTTTTTCAATTGCGGTACGGTTCTAGAAACAATTTCACTAATGTACACTTACTGTACACCAAGTTGGGAGTAGGTCACTATTATTCGCGTCACAAGCAAGTCTCGAGTCACATTCTAAGAACGAGTCGAGTCGCAAGTTTAAAAAAAATCTTAAGCCCCAAAAAATAATTTGATGCATGTAACAACTTGCTCAACTACAAAGCTTTGTCTATTTTATTGAGGCTACCAGACTGTCCTTTATATTATTTTGTCTACAACATATTTATAATAAGGGTTCCGTTGAGAAAATTGGACCTCCCTGAAATGACGATGGATAGCACTTACCAAACCATCCCTGAGTGCTTGAAAAAAACAAAACAAATGACCCTCCCCTATACCCAAAATAATGAAAACAAAGTGGATAGCAGAGAACATGTCTACGTTTACCTTTGCTTCTTGAACAGACCAGAGCCTTGGATGTGCAGTTCTAGAAGCTGTTCTCTGTCCTGCAAGCATTAGGCTACATGGCAACGCAGGAATTCTGATGGTTGTGTGTTTGCAGACCATGGTGGACAAGAGTAGGGGTGTAAAGATCTCCTTTATAGTAAAAGCATTGCAGAAATCTATCATTTTATTTGCAGGTCTGAGGATAAAAACATTTAATAAACATTTCAATGCAATTCTACTTCATTTTACATATAAGCATCATCTTTTTTTAATGCCACACAAATGACTGAAATTGCAGGCCAAGAATGGACAGAGATAGGCCTGTGTGTTCATAGAAGTATATTTCTCCAATGCCAACTCAGTGTCTTGTTTGTAATGAAATTGTCCCTGTTTGCAAATAATTACATCGGAGACATCATTAGGAATCTGAGCATGGTACTTCCAACAGTTCGGCCTACATTTCCACCCCCGACACAGTATGCTTACCGACTCAAACATTAAGCTTTAACTGCTGGCTACTCTTCCGTGGCGTAACCCAATGGGAGAAGATCACACGTGTATCACCTAAATGCTGTCTGGGTTTGAACATCTTATAATGTACAGAAAGTCAATAGTTTAGTCAATTGATGGTGGCAGAATTATTTTTCTTCCCAAGCAAAGTAGAGTTTCTGTCTCCTCTGCTATAGATGGTTGTAGCTGTCTCTGAATGTCGTAGAAACAAAACATCAATATCCCCATATGCATCATAGTCGTGTCTTTCCTGGGTATTATACAGCTTTTTTGTAGCACAAAGCATTGTGAAACAGCAAAGTTATCAATCATTTTATATAATAGGATCTGTTTTATTTTCTTAAATCTTTAGGTAACGATGGGTAGACCTGTGCTTTCTGCCATTTTCTTTGACTCCTCCTGAACTGCCACTGTAGTCCTACATAGCACAGCCATTGGTTAGGCAGCACACTAACAAGTTTTTGATCAGCAAGAGCAGAACAAGCTGAGGCTCGTGATCAAGACTATACATTTGACATTTTTTTAAATTGAACCTTTATTTAACTAGGCAAGTCAGTTAAGAATTTGTTCTTATTTACAATGACTGCCTAGGAACAGTGGGTTAACTGTCTTGTTCAGGGGCAGAACGAAAGATTTTTACCATGTCAGCTCAGGGTTTTGATCTAGCAACCTTGCGGTTACTGACCCAACGCTCTAACCACTAGGCTACCTAGTGGTTAAAAAACCTATTCCCCCTCAGGAGACTGAAAAGATTTGGCATGGGTCCTCAGATCCTCAAAAGGTTCTACAGCTGCACAATCGAGAGCAATCCTGACGGGTTGCATCACTGCCCGGTATGGCAACTGCTGGGCCTCCGACCGCAAGGCACTACAGAGGATAGTGCGTACAGCCCAGTACATTACTGGGGCCAAGTTTCCTTCCATCCAGGTCCTCTATACCAGGCGGTGTCAGAGGAAGGCCCTAAAAATGATCAGACTCTAGTCATACTGTTCTCTCTGCTACTGCACGGCAAGTGGTACCGGAGCACCAAGTCTTGGTCCAAGAGGCTTCTGAACAGCTTCTACCCGCAAGCCATAAGACTCCTGAAAATCTAATCAAATGGCTACCCAGACTACTTGCACTACCCAGCCTAGTTTTATTTACACCATCCCAGCTATCTTAGAAATATAACTTTGCTCTGTGCTTTTCTGAGCGTGCACTTCGTAGGCTATGGATTATTTTATTGTGACTAGATGTCGACCGATTATGAATTTTTTTCGATACCGATTTATTGGAGGACCAATAAATAAATAAATAAATAAATTATTATTTGTAATAATGACAATTACAACAATACTGAATGAACACTTATTTTAACTTAATATAATACATCAATAAAATCAATTTAGCCTCAAATAAATAATGAAATGTTCAATTTGGTTTAAATAATGCAAAAACAATGTGTTGGAGAAGAAAGTAAAAGTGCAATATGTGCTATGTAAGAAAGCTAACGTTTCAGTTCCTTGCTCAGAACATGAGAACATATGAAAGCTGGTGGTTCCTTTTAACATGAGTTTTCAATATTCCGGGGAGGGGTTTTAGGTTGTAGTTATTCTAGGACTATTTCCCTCTATACCATTTGTATTTCATTAACCTTTGACTATTGGATGTTTTTATAGGCACTCTAGTATTGCCAATGTAACAGTATAGCTTCTGTCCCTCTACTCGCTCGAACCAGGAACACGACGACAATAGCCACCCTCGAAGCAGCAATACCCATGCAGAGCAAGGGGAACAACTACTCCAAGTCTCAGAGTGAGTGACGTTTGAAACGCTATTAGCGCACACCCTGCTAACTAGCTAGTCATTTCACATCGGTTACACCAGCCTAATCTCGGGAGTTGATAGGTTTGAAGTCATAAACAGCTGCTGGCAAGCGCACGACGTGCTGTTTGAATGAATGCTTACGAGCCTGCTGGTGCCTACCATCGCTCAGTCAGACTGCTCTATCAAATCATAGACTTAGTTATAACATGATAAAACACAGAAATACGAGTCTTGAGCCATTAATATGGTCGAATCCGGAAACTATGATCTCGGAAACAAGAAGTTTATTCTTTCAGTGAAATACTGAACCGTTCCGTATTTTATCTAACGGGTGGCATCCATAAGTCTAAATATTCCTGTTACATTGCACAACCTTCAATGTTATGTCATATATACGTACAATTCTGGCAAATTAGGCAGCCCAAACTGTTGCGTATACACTGACTCTGTGTGCAATGAACGCAAGAGAAATTAGACAATTTCACCTGGTTAATATTGCCTGCTAACCTGGATTTCTTTTAGGTAAATATGCAGGTTTAAAAATATATATATATGCCATTTAGCAGACGCTTTTATCCAAAGCGACTTACAGTCATGTGTGCATACATTCTACGTATGGGTGGTCCCGGGAATCGAACCCACTACCCTGGCGTTACAAGCGCCATGCTCTACCAACTGAGCTACAGAAGGATATACTTCTGTGTATTGATTTTAAGAAAGGCATTGATGTTTATGGTTAGGTACACATTGGAGCAACGATATGCACCGCATCGACTATATGCAACGCAGGACACGCTAGATTAACTAGTAATATCATCAACCATGTGTAGTTAACTAGTGATTATGATTGATTGTTTTTTATAAGATAAGTCTAATGCTAGCTAGCAACTTACCTTGGCTTGCTGCATTCGTGTAACAGGCAGTCTCATCATGGAGTGCAACGTAATCAGGTGGTTAGTGTTGGACTAGTTAACTGTAAGGTTGCAAGATTGAATCCCCCGAGCTGACAAGGTAAAAATCTGTCGTTCTGCCCTTGAACGAGGCAGTTAACCCACCGTTCCTAGGCCGTCATTGAAAATAGGAATGTGTTCTTAACTGACTTGCCTAGTTTAAATAAAGGTGTTAAAAAAACACACACAACGGCCAAATCGTTGTCCAAAAATACAGATTTCCGATTGTTATGAAAACTTGAAATCGGTCATTCCGATTTAATCGGTCGACCTCTAATTGTGGCCACACCAGACCATAAGGCAATAAGCATCAGAAAATGCATCCCTCCCTACTCCGTATCAAAGGCTTGGTCTGACAAACTCTGTTTGCCGGAAAATAGCTGCTGGCTAAGGACGCTGCTGGGACACGTAGTATTTACTTTATCGCTCTTTACTTTAATTGCTGTTTGATCTGGCTTTTGAATTTAGCGCATTTACCGGCGACATGGTTTTGTCTTCGCCCAATGTTTTTTGTTCAGCTTTTTTCAGCACCGGTCTGGTAAGGTTGAACGCCCCCTCTACTCTCGACAAAAGCTTCTCCCGTGTGGGTATTACTCCTACTCCTGTTGTCTGTTGCACTGCTGTTTGGATCCCACCCAGCGATCTGTTCCCCATCTGCCCTGGTCTGTCTACCCCTTCCACACTCGCATCCAAAACGCATGCACATAAATACACACACACAAAGCAAATTTTGGACTGAACTGCAAGCAATTATTGTAGGATTAGATATACTGAACAAATATAAACGCAACATGAGACAGTTTCAAAGATTTTACGGAGTTACAGTTCATATAAGGAAATCTGTCAATTGAAGTAATTTCTTTAGGTCCCATCTATGGATTTCATGTGGGTAGGTAGCCCCCCCCAGACCTGTCAGGTGGATGGGATTATCTTGGCAAAGGATAAATGCTCACTATTAGGGATGTAAACACATTTGAGAGAAATATGCATATTTTGTGCATATGGAACATTTTCTGAGCTTTTTATTTCACGGGACCAATACTTTACATGTTGGGTTTATATTTTTGTTCCGTGTAGATTTACCACACAAGTATTCGGACCCCTTTTACCCCTTTTGTTACGTTACATCCTTATTCTAAATGGATTGAATAAGAAACAAATATTTGTTACATCAATCTAAACACAATACCCCATAATGACAAAGTGAAAACCGATTTATAATTTTTGGGGGGCAAAATTTGAAGAAACGAAATAATACCTTATTTACATAATTCAGACCCTTTGCAATGAGACTTAAATTGAGCTCCGATGCATCCTGTTTCCATTGATCATCTTTGAGATGTTTCGACAACTTGATTGGAGTCCACCTGTGGTAAATTCAATTGATTGGACATGATTTGGAAAGGCGTACACACCTGTCTATATAAAGGTCTCAGTTGACAGTGCATATCAGAGCAAAAACCAAGCCATGAGGACAAAGGGATTATCCTTAGAGCTCCGAGACAGGATTGTGTTGAGTCACAGATTTGTGGAAGGGTATCAAAAATGTTCTGCAGCATTGAAGGTCCCCAAGACTACAGTGGCCTCCATCATTCGTAAATGGAAGAACTTTGGAACCACCAAGACTCTTCCTAGAGCTGCCGCCCGGCCAAAAAAAGCAATCGGGAGAAAGGCCTTGGTCAGGGATGTGACCAAGAACCTGATGGTCACACTGACAGCGCTCTGCAGTTCCTCTGTAGAGATGGGAGGACATTCAAGAAAGGCAACCATCTCTGCAGCACTCCACCTACCAGGCCTATATGGAAGAGTGGCCAAACGGAAGCCACTGCTCAGTAACAGGCATTTGGCAAACTCCAAGCGGGCTGTCATAAGGCACCTAAATTACTCGGATCATAAGAAACAAGATTCTCTGGTCTAATGAAACCAAGACTTAACTCCTTTAGCCTAAATACTAAGCATCACGTCTGGAGGAAACCTGGCAAACCTGAAGCTTGGTGGTAGCCTCATGCTGTGGGGATGTTTTCCCAGTTCCTGCTGCTGAAGACTAGTCAGGATCAAGGGGGAAGATGAAAGGAGCAAATTAGAGATCCTTGTTGAAAACCTGCTTGGGACCTTCGACTGGGGCTAAGGTGCACCTTCCAACAGGACTACGGCCCTCCGCACACAGCCAAGACAATGCCAGAGTGGCTTTGGGACGAGTCTCTGAATGTCCTTCAGTGGCCCAGCCTGACTTGAACCCGATCAAACATCTCTGGAGAGACCTGAAAATGGCTGTGCAGCGACGCTCCACATCCAACCTGACAGAGCTTGAGAGGATTTGCAGAGGAGAATTGGAGAAACTCCCCAAAACGGGTGTGCAAAGCTTGTAATGTCATACCCAAGAAGATTTGAGGCTGTAATTGCTGCCAAAGGTGCTTCAACAAAGTACTGAGTAAAGGATCTGAATAATTATGTAAATGTAATATTTCAGTTGTTGCTTTGTCATTATGGGGTATTGTGTATAGATTGAGGGGAGGGGACAATTTGCTCAATTTTAGAATAAGCTGTAACCTAACAAAATGTGGAAAAAGTTAAGGGGTCTGAATACTTTCTGAATCCACTATGCATTTTAAATGTGAAAGCAAGCAAAGCACTCTCCACTGGTGTTAGTTTGGAGAGCGCAAGTGGAGAGACGCACCTATGGTGTCTTCGCCACAGTAGTTCATTTTAGCATCAAATTCCAAATGCATGCATCATAAGACAATTATCCATTTCGAGCAATTTTGACTTGCAAAAACAATGACCGCATGTTTGTGGCTTCTTCAGTATACACACGTGTACGGCGACGCAGATAGCTTATAGCCCAGGTAGTCCACTATCTTCTGCCTGTTTTCCGTTAACAAGTGCTGTAACATGGAAATATGGCTGTGTGGGAATCCTATAAAGGTGTATATAATTTTAGCCTTTAATTTTTTTTGTTTCTCACCGTTATGAAAGGTAAGGTTCTTATGCTTCCAAATTCCATTCCACACTGGCTTCCAGTTGAAGCTCGCATCCGCTACAAGACCATGGTGCTTGCCTAGGGAGCTGTGAGGGGAACGGCACCTCAGTACCTCCAGGCTCTGATCAGGCCCTACACCCAAACAAGGGCACTGCGTTCATCCACCTCTGGCCTGCTCGCCTCCCTACCACTGAGGAAGTACAGCTCCCGCTCAGCCCAGTCAAAACTGTTCGCTGCCCTGGCCCCCCAATGGTGGAACAAACTCCCTCACGACGCCAGGACAGCGGAGTCAATCACCACCTTCCGGAGACACCTGAAACCCCACCTCTTTAAGGAATACCTAGGATAGGATAAGTAATCCCTCTCACCCCCCTAAGTTTTAGATGCACTATTGTTAAGTGACTGTCCCACTGGATGTCATAAGGTGAATGCACCAATTTGTAAGTCGCTCTGGATAAGAGCGTCTGCTAAATGACTTAAATGTAAATGTAATGTAAATGGACACATTTACATTTTCAGGCCCTTAACGACCCCCTCCCCCGCACCCACAGAAGACTGTTTCTTGCAATGACTTGTGTGTAATATAATGGTCCTGAGAGCCATTATCAAGGGCCAGCTGAGACACAGAAGGGTGACTGACCCAAGAAGGAGCCCTTTCTTGAATCTGTGGCCCTTTTTTTTTTTTCCCCCTGGGGCCAATGCATGCATTCAAAGGTCTTAACACCAAGCCCTATCGCCAAGGGTCCCCTTCAAAAAAAAAATGGGGGATTGGATGTGATGCAGACAATTACATTGCTGGAAGCTACATTCTAGATGTCTTTGGCAAATAATTGGTCTGGTCTAGGGCTGTGGTGGTCATGACATTTTGTCAGCCGGTTATTGTCATGCAAAAGACTGCCAGTCTCACGGTAATTTAGCATTAATTAACAGCATCTCCAGGCCTCCATACAAGCCACATCCAGCCAGATAACATACAGTAATGTTTTTTCATATGTTTCTGTACACTTGCCATCACAATAAATACATGTTAATTTAGCTGTATATTAAATGGATTTATTATACTTTTTTCAAATGTAGTTCCGAAGGAGTGCAACAGCTGCTTGTATGCTTGGAGGACTGGCAACGCTAAACATGTTTATGGTAATTAATGCTCAATTTTTGGTCCAATGGAAATGCGAGAGGATGTGTGACAGCCGGGTGCAACTTTGCTAATCTGTGTACAATAATAAGTATCTTTTGTATTTTGAATATTATTTCTCGCTGGTATGAAAGGTTTCCGAAACTGCAAGCGTGGATTATTAAAGTTTCAAAATGTTTAAATGAAGCGTTGGGATTGTAGTTCACATGAAGCCAACTGTGTTCCGTACCTTCTGCTGAGAACCTAAAGGGGGGGCCCTTGGCTTCTCAAGAGCTTAGGTCCGGGGTGTTTTAATTCAGATTCTCAGTGTTAAAGAGTCTCCCGTTTCTATCGGAGCTCAAGGCGAGGCGCCATTTTAGCCATGAGCTAGCCTATGCTTCCTCTTCCAAAGCCTTGGTTATATAATGTAATGTTTGTGCTGTATTGAATTTACCTGACATGTTGACACTTGGCTTCAGCATGTTCACTTCCCTGTGAGATGCTACCCTGGTCTGGCCTGTTGGCACTGTACAGCTGCTCCCAACCTCCCGCTGAACTTCAGACCTGATTTAGTATTGCTTCAACAGGGCACATGGAGATGACCCTTAACCCCACAAAGCACAGCAGTTCTCATGTAGACTTAGCTACTCCAGAACAAGCCTTGTTCCATGAGCCAAGTAGATAATGGGTACTGTACTTTAGGCACTGTACAAACTAACATCTGATGACATGTATACTGGACAAAATTATAAACGCAAGATTCAACAATTTCATTGATTTGACTGAGTTACAGTTCATATGAGGAAATCGGTCAAAATACATTTATTAGGCACTAGTATATGGGTGTCTAATGACATAGTACTGATATCTGTTGGTCACAGGTACCTTTAAAAATAAGGTAGGGGCGTGGATCAGATAACCAGTCAGTATCTGTTGTGACCGCCATTTGCATCATACAGTGTGACAAATCTCATTCGCAATAGACTTGATCAGGCTGTTGATGGCCTGTGGAATGTTGTCCCAATCTTCAATGGCCGTGTGACATTGCTGGATGTTGGCGGGAAGTGGAACATGCTGTCGTACACATTGATCCAGAGCATCCCAAACGTGCTCAAAGGGTGATATGTCTGAGTATGCAGGCTATGGAAGAACTGGGATATTTGAACTTCTAGGAATTGTATACAGACCCTTGCGAGATGGGGCCATGCATTATCATGCTGAAACATGGCAGGACAAGGACTCCGTGTCTCGTTATCGCTGTGCTTTCAAATTGCCATGCAATTGTGTTCGTTGGTTGTAGCTTATGCCTGCCCATACCATAACCCCACCGCCGCTCTGTTCACAACGTTGACATTAGCAAACCACTTGCCCACACAACGCCATACACGTGGTCTACAATTTTGAAGCCGGTTTAACGTACTGGCAAATTTTCTAAAATATTTGGAGGTGGCTTAAGGTAGAAATTCATTCAATTCTCTGGTGACAGCTCTGGTGGACATTCCTGCGGTCAGCATACCAATTGCATGCTCCCTCAACTTGAGACATCTGTGGCATTGTGTTGACAAAACTGCACATTTTAGTGGCCTTATATTGTCCCTTGCACAAGGTGCACCTCTTGTGATCATGCTGTTTAATCAGCTTCTTGATATGCCACACCTGTCAACAAGATTAATGATCTTGGCAAAGGAGAAAGGCTCACTAATAGCGATGTACATTTTTTTTTTTTTTTTGCAAATTTGCGTATGGAACATTTCTGGGCTCTTATCTCAGTTTATGAAAAATGGGACCAACACTTACATTTTTGTTCATAAATTGGTAATTTAATTTGTTTTTCTTTTCTATATTGAATACATTTAAACATTCACATTGGAGGTTGGAAAAAGTATGCGAACCCCTAGGCTAATGACTTCTACAAAAGTTAATTGGAGTCAGCGAACCTGAATTCCAATCAATGAGACAAGATTGGAGATGTTGGTTTAGAGTTGCCCTGCCCTATATAAAACACTCTCAAAATGCGAGTTTGCTTTTCACAAGAAGCATTGCCTGATGTGAACCATGCCTCAAACAAAAGATCTCAGAAGATTAAGAATTGTTGCCTTGCATATAGCTGGAAAGGGTTACAAAAATATCTGTCAGTCCACGGTAAGCCAAATTGTCTATAAATGGAGAAAGTTCAGCACTGTTGCTACTCTTCCTAGGAGTGGCCGTCCTGCAAAGATGACTACAAGATCAGAATGTTTAATGATGTTAAGAAGAATCCTAGTGTCAGCTAACTACTTACAGAAATCTCGAACATGCTAACATCTGACGAGTTTACGATACGGTAAACACTAAACAAGAATGGTGTTCATGGGAGGACACCACGGAAGAAGCCACAGCTGTCAAATATTGCAGCACATCTGAAGTTTGCAAAAGACCACCTGGATGTTCCACAGCACTATTGGCTAAATAGTCTGTGAACAGATTAAACTAAAACTGAGTTGTTTGGAAGGAACATACAGCACATCAACCTCATCCCAACTGTAAAGTATGGTGGAGGGAGCCTCATGGTTTGGGGCTGCTTTGCTGCCTCAGGGCCTGGGCAACTTGCTATCGTTGGAAAGACTTGGGAATTCATTTATCAAGACATTTTGCAGGAGAATGTTAGGCGATCTGTCCGCCAATTGAAGCCTAACGGAAGTTGGGTGATGCAACAGGACAACGAGCCAAAACACAGAAGTAAATCAACAATTGTTTCAACAGAAGAAAAAAAAATGCCTTCTGGAGTGGCCCAGTCCTGACCTCAACCCAATTGAGATGCTGTGGCATGACCTCAAGAGAGCGGTTCACACCAGACATCCCAAGAATATTGCTGAACTGAAACAGAATGGTAAAGAGGAATGGCCAAAATTCCTCTTGACTGTTGTGCAGGCTTGATCTGCAACTACTGAAAACGTTTGGTTGAGGTTATTGCTACCAAAGGAGAGTCAACCAGTTATTAAATCCAAGGATTCACATACTTTTTCTACCCTGCACTGTGAATGTTTTACATGGTGTTCAATAAAGACTTGACAACGTATATTTGTTTATTAGTTTAAGCAGACTATTGTAGTGACTTAGATGAAGATCAGATCAAGTTTCATGAAGAATTTACGCAGAAATCCAGGTAATTCCAAAGAGTTCACATACTTTTTCTTGTACTGTACAAGAATCTAGCCCATTTTGAAATTGGTGTCACCCCAAAAACATTTTGAAGCGTCACACAACAATAACATTTGCAATCTTATAAAGGCATAGTCATTCACAATGCTTTATTAAGAAGTGTAATCGACTACTGAGCGTGTTACATCTAACCTGTCCAAGCAGGAATGCATGACTCAAAATATTGATATGCAAACTCATCCAGTGATTGTCATGAATTTTCGGTTGGCAATTTTGATATTTTAGTAATATTTTACTTTCAATAGGGATTCAGATTTTTCAGATTTGTTTTTTTTTAGTTCAAAAGAGAATTGGTCTTAATCTTTGAACTAAAATGTATATAGGCCTAATTCAATTGGTGCCAATTCACCACAGGAAGTGGAAACTCAAAACACATTAGCTAAATCATTAACTCTAAATATAACCCCTACTGCTACTAGCCATGTATTAATCTAACAGTAAATGTAATGTCCTAAAACAAATAGTTAAGTGAGTCTTAGTGCACTCCCAATGGCTGAAGCACAATTTGTTATTTCAAAGCCTTATCAGATATATTGTTTAACAGTGTGCTTTGAGCTCTTTTTTTATTTAACTAGGCAAGTTAACAAATTATTATTTACAATGACTGCCTATCATTGTTAAATTCAAACCCCTCGTCTTTTTAATATGGACAACAAGTTGCTTTTCCCTCCCAAATGCATTTTGAAATGTTATACTATCACGATAGGGGCAAGAGTACGAAAGGCAGAAGGTAGCTCAAATAACCTACTTGTCTCATTCCTCCATAATCAATCCTATTGACCAGCTGTAACACCACGTATGTGTCTTTGCCTGATTCATTCATCTTCTCCCCTTCCACAGTTCAGACAGGGCCTTGGTTCTATGAGCTACTAATGTGTGCTTAAATGTCGCCTTCACCTAAGCATGCTGCTTCCCAAGTACCACAGACCCAGAAGTTAAACATGCAGCTGACCAAATAACACAAGGTTTTTAATTCTGGGTTAACCGAGATTATTTGGCCATTTTTAAAGGGGTTTTAGGCCCAGTTCTCATCAATCTGGATACAAACCCCTCATTTTGCATCCTTGAAGATGACTTGGAGGTTGGCATATCAGACAATGTGATTTTTCAAACGGTGATTCTTCTGTGTTCTGTCAGACGTCACTAATCTATTTTTCAACTTCCTCTGATCGGAGTATTGCATCATATGGTTATTTCCCAAACACACATGTAGGCCTTTGCATTTCCACACCATTGGTTGGGTTGTTTTTGGCTGTTGTGTGTAAATCCGAAGCCTCTCCAACATAATCCAGGTAGAATCAGAAATTCCCCAGGGCAGCGGTTTATGCCCCCTTTTCCCCCTATCCTTACTAATGAAATGCCACTGGCCTTAAGTAGAGCCAGTGTGTCTATGTATGTGGATGACTCAGCACTACACATCCGCTACTACAGCGAGTGAAATCACTGTTAACAAAGAGCTGCGGTTAGTTTAAAAATGGGCGGCAAGGAATAAGCTAGTCCTAAATATTTAAACTAAAAGCATTGTGTGTGTGTGTGGAACAAATCATTAACTAAACCTTGAACCTCAACTGATTTATTGTAATACATGTGGAAATTGAGCAAGTTGACGTGACTAAACTGCTTCTAAACTGTCAAGGTCAAAACCTGTTGATAGAATAGTAGCTAAAATGGGGAGAAGTCTGTCCATACTAAAGCTCTGCATTCTTAACAACGATCTCAACAAGGCAGTGCCTACAGGCTCTAGTTTTGTCACACCTGGACTACAGTTCAGCCATGTGGTCCGGTGCCACTGAGTTACAATTGGCTCAGAACAGGGCAGCACGCTGGCCCTTAAATTTACACGGAGAGTACATTTTAAGGGCCACGGAAATCTCTCATGGCTCATTGGATGAGACGTTGACCTTCATCACTACTTGTCAACACTTCTTACAAAAAAACATGCTGAATGCATGACGACAGAACTCTATTTCACATCCGGTAACTGATGCAAGCAGTTGAACAACTCCCACAAATACACCTTATGGAACTGTGAAGACACACACGCAATGGGGATCCTTAATAAATAGAAATATCCTCTTATTCCACTTGTAAAAAGTGTTGCTTGAATTCCAGAATGATCTTGATGATTAAGCCAATCTGTTGATTTGTATTCTGTGCTAAAAGGCTACCTCGATAGTGGACTTGTTCCATGCAGTATAGAAAGGACCTCTGTAATGTGTAAAAAGCTAGGAAGGAAGTGAGCAGTTTCCAAAACTTTCATTTCACTGCTTCAGCACAAAGGTTTATTCAGGGCATGAAGTTGAGCCAGCTTTCTGCCCCTACCACCACCTCAACACAAAAGCTCAGCAGCATTTGTACTGTATCATAACTGTAAACCCACTCTAAACTCCATACCACCACCTTGTTCTCAACCACCTGGTAATCTCAGGCCCCTCAGCCTGTTGTCAACTGCCAGGGTCTTGTTGTGCTCAGTGTAGTATATTGTATACAAAAATCTATTTTACTCTTGGACCAGTTCAAGTAGTAAACGTGTTTTCACCTTCAACGACTTAACCCTCCCAGGGTGTTGTGATCCCCCCCCCCCCACCTACCGGTACTTTCCCTTTTGTGGATATACCTTGCTTATTGCCCAGGTTTAGACTGCACATTGAAATATTTAATTCAGTTTGTTGGCTAATCTTCTGCTTTTTAAGCACTGGGGCAGGTCCCACTCCTCACGAATGTTTTTGTTTATTGGACAGGCAGGATAGAAGTAGAGGAACAATGGCGTAGAGCTGCTGAAATGGCACTAGGCCAGAAATGAACCCATGCTGCATAGGTATATGTGCCCCTGAGGCAGCGGCTTAGACTGCTAGTACGGCGGTTCCCAACTACAGTCCTTGAGTACCCCCAGCAGCACACATTTTTGTTGTAGCCCTGGACAAACACACCTGATTCAACTCATCGAGGGTTTGACGATTAGTTGACAAGCTGAATCGGGTACGTTTGTTCAGGGTTACAATAACGTGTTGTTGGGGGTACTCAAGAACCAGAGATGGGGACCACTGTACTAGGCCACTAATCTTTTTGTTTTGATACTCAGCATTTGTACTGTATTGTTTTTGTTGTAACTAGGGCTGGGTGGTATTATTGTATTTGACTATATACCGGTAATGATACATGGACCAGTTTTGGGTCTTTACTTTCTTTTAGAACGGTATTTGAATGTTTTGTTTGTTAAATGTGATATGCCTGTGTGTAGCGTCCATTTGATAGTTTACACTGCTACTTGAGTCATCCCTCTTTTCTCTCATGCCACTTTCCACACAGACCTAGCCCTGTCCCGTCACTCAAGGAGCGATAGGACAAAAGAAATGTCCCCTTTTCAGGACCCTGTCTTTCAGATAATTTTTAAAATTTCGGAACACTGCAAATCTTTATTGTAAAGGGTTTAAACACTGTTTCCCATGCTTGTTCAATGAACCATAAACAATTAATGAACATGCACCTGTGGAACGGTCATTAAGACAATAACGGCTTACAGACGGTAGGCAATTAAGGTCACTGTTATGGAAATTTAGGACACTAAAGAGGCCTTTCTACTGACTGAAAAACACCAAAAGAAAGATGCCCAGGGTCCCTGCTCATCTGTATGAATGTGCCTTGCATGAGGACTGCAGATGTGGCCAGGGCAATACATTTCAATGTCCGTACTGTGAGATACCTGAGACAGGACAGACAACTAATCGTCCTCACAGTGGCAGACCATGTGTAACACCTGCACAGGATCGGTACATCCGAACATCACACCTGCGGGACAGATACAGGGTGGCAAAACAACTGCACGAATTACACCAGGAATGCACAATCCCTCCATCAGTGCTCAGACTGTCAGCAATAGGACACCGTCGCTGGACCAGACAGGACTGGCAAACACGGCTCTTTGCTGACGAGTCGCGGTTTTGTCTCATCAGGGGTGATGGTCGGATTTGCCTTTTATTGTTGACGGAATGAGTGTTACAACCGAGGCCTGTACTCTGGAGCGGGATAGATTTTGGAGATAGAGGGTCTGGGTCTGTCACAGCATCATCGGACAGAGCTTGTTGTTATTGCAGGCAATGTCAACGCTGTGCGTTACAGGGAAGACATCCTCCTTCCTCCTGCAGGCTCATCCTGACATGACCCTCCAGCATGACAATACCACCAGCCATACGGCTCGTTCTGTGCGTGATTTCCTGCAAGACAGGAATGTCTGTTCTGCCATGGCCAGCGAAAGCCCGGCTCTCCATCCCATTGAGCACGTCTGGGACCTGTTGGATTGGAGGGTGAGGGCTAGGGCCCCCCCCCCACCCAACAGAAATGTCCGTGAACTCGCAGGTGCCTTGGAAGAGTGGGGTAACATCTGGCAGCAAGAACTGGCAAATCTGGTTCAGTCTATGAGGAGATGCACTGCAGTACTTAATGCAGCTGGTGGCCGCACAAGATACTGACTGACTTTTGTTCAGGGACACATTATTCCATTTCTGTTAGTCACATGTCTGTGGAACTTGTTCAGTTTGTCTGTTGAATCTTATATTCATACAAATATTTACACATGTTTGCTGAAAATAAATGCAGTTGACAGTGAGGACATTACTTTTTTTTGCTCCATTTAGTTGGTCTTTTCTTATCAGGTTTTAGCTAAATCATGTTAGCTGCTAATCGCTGGCTAGTTAATACATCTACTGAGTCAGCAAACCTGGCTAGCTCTACAGCCTGATACCAGTGATGGTGTAAGCCTAAATCAGAATGTTTGCAACAGGATCTTCTAAATCAAAGGGGAATAGGCGAAGCATGAATATGTTGGCTACATGAAGAAACATTTTAATGTAGGCTAAGATTATGGGGACCCCTAGTAAACACTGACCAACACTTTGGTTCCTAAGCTGTCACTAACTCTTCCCTGGCATTTTCATTCGTTGTCCTGTCAAACACTATTCAAAGTGCCCACTATTTCTATCCTGACTATATCATTAGAATAATCATTCTCTTTCTATGATTCCAACAGTGTTTTGATCTACATTGCAATTAGAACATTTGGTAAAAAGATTAAAATAAGAAGGCCTAGATTATTTTGTTTTTGTCCGTATCCTGCTGCCTGTGTGGAAATGATCTCAAATGAGTGTAGGAAATGCAGGCAATTTGTTTTTATTGAACAGTATGATACAATCAGAATGGAGACTCATTGAATTCACATGTACGTGTTGTCACACTAGGTTCACGCACTATTCATAAAGCAAATTTTGAACTTTTACTAAAAAAACAATACTGTTACAAAAAAGAAAAAAGAAAAATATTGAATGATATTTTGACAATATCGCACAGCCAAGTTGTTTTATTTGATGTTTAGCTGTATCGGACTAGCTATACATCACAATTGGTAAGTGTGTCAACAAATCTACAAGACAATAGTTGGCCTGTGGTAAATGGGTAATCTAGCCCTATGCCCTTCAAAGAAGATGCTGTTTTTGTTACATTCAGGTCATGTTGGCAAAACATTGTAGGCAGCCTGTCCTGGTTGCTGAGTTCTGTCAAATATTTAGCCTGTTTTGTGACTGTCTGAGTCCGTGTCCCTTAGCCTGACTGCCCACTCAAAGTGTGGCATCTATTCTCACTGCCAAAATGAGAAACCATCCTGGAATGGCAGAAACTTTAGGAACTTTACTGTGGTTAGGCTAGTTGGTATGGGTCAGGACTGAGGCCTAATGAGTGAGTGAACCACTTGTTTTCCCCCTCGCCTCTCATTGTTGGGATGTGATCCTATGGCTAGGAAGCGGTGGGACCACCATTTGATACTGAAACGCGTCCTCTTCCATTGTCAAATGTACTTGATACATATGTCAGAATAATGTAGGGTCTAAGCATTGACTTAAGGGGGAGTGTGCATGCATGAACTATTATTTTTTCAACAAGAAGTTGACCTATTACTATAGTGAAATAATTCCCTGCTTGAACAGATATGCCTACAATTACAATAAGAGATAATAATAATAAGTGATGTCTAGTATGTTATCATATTTCAATAGATTGGGTTTAGGGCCATTATTCAGTCCACACGGACAAGGTGTACTTGGACATGCGTTGTTCAATCTGTAGGAAATGCAGGTCCGCAATGCTGTAGTTAAAAGGAGTGCACTATATAAGGACCCTTACTAAGCAGAGGAAGCCATTTTTGTCACGTCTCTCTGCCACTCTCCCAGAAGGGGACTTTCACATCTGTTATTCTCACCTCAGGATGAAGTCCTGCATCCTGTCACCCTCCTCTCACCCATCTCCCTCTGAGCTGCATGGAGCTGGGCGGGGAGGATGTGTGTTTTGTGTCCTTAGTTGTCTCTTTAATAGGTTTAGTTTGTGTAGGATCTCCAACTTCCTTTAGAGCACACATCCACTCACTCAACACCTCCCGGTCGCGGAGTGGTTGAACCACTTAGGTTGGAGTCATTAAAACGACTTCAACTGTAATGTGGAAGATGTGGTCCTTGTCCACAGGTACATTTGTTAAGAGCAATATATTTCCCCCTTTTGAAGTTGTCCTTTCCAGCACGGTTCCAGGCTGCAGATATAGTTGATGCATAACCCAGCCAGCTTTGTCATGCTTGGCTCGGATGTCCCCCCCCCCAGACAACCGGGTCAGCAGACGGCTTAAATGACTATCCGCTTAAATAGGATTAAATCAATGTTCAGTCGGTCAAGGAGTCAACTCTTGCAAAATACTACAGACTAGATGGGTCTAAATCTATTCAGGCTGGCTGCATGTTGAGCCTCGTTGGGGTTTAAGGTCTGTGTAGTCTTCTCCTAATCACTCACACTCACCCCCTTTCTCCCTCTCTCCAACTGGGTAAACTGGTTACTTGCAGACACCCATCTGTCCCTCTTGGTCTTAGACATTCATGACAATTTGTAACCAAAGTGGTGTGAGCCTGAGTTGTCGAGATACTTTAGCAATGAAGGCTTTCGGAAAACCAGCCCTGGGCGCTCACTTGTCATTCCAGTGGATGATGGTACTGCATTTTGATGTGGAAGTTATAGCTTGTGACCTGAAAAAGCTTGATGTCAGTTCAAAAACATTTGACTGAGGTTTGAGTCAAACCCCACACATCTTGACTAGGCCTACCTAATAATATTTACACAACTATGCCCGTGTCTGAGTCCTTATGATTGTCCTGCTTTGTCTCCCTGTTATCTTACCTGGCTTATCTTGCTCTGGTGCCATGTCTTGGGTCCTGTTCTCTCTCTCCTCTTAAATGTTCCTCCTCCTATCTGTGCCTCTCACCCCCCCCCGCCCTCCTCATCTGTCTGTACACACCCCATGGAGCCCCCAGCCTTGTCAAGCTTCTCTGCTAAACTGTGTACGTGCTTAACAAATGTTTTGTCGCACAGCAATGCAGCCATAATGACTACAACTCCAAGTGATGGTGATCAACATGGTCTCGTTGGTTATCACCAGTGTGTTAAGTCATAGCTGTGTTTATTTTTTAATGATTTATTTTTTACGGTTGACTTCACCTGTGTGGTTATCTGAAGCTGGTGTATTATCCACTTAAATCAAATAAAAAATGACTTTTGCTATGGGCACAGCCTACTGCAGCATGCCGGTGGAAAACTTGAGTAATTTATTTGAAAGGGGTCCATTTTTATAGAGCATAAAAGTAAACAAGTATAAGTGTAACGATCAACTATAGGCTACATAACTACACTGAACAAACATATGAACGCAACATGTTGGTCCCGTGTTTCATGAGGTAAAAGATCCTAGCAATGTTCCATACTAATTTGTCTACATCCCTGTTAATGAGCATTTCTCCTTTACCAAGATAATCCATCCACCTTGCAGATGTGGCATATCAAGAAGCTCATTAAACTGCATGATCATTACACAGGTGCAACTTGTGCTGTGGACAAAAGGCCACTCTAAAATGTGCAGTTTTGTCACAACAGAATGCCACAGATGTCCCAAGTTTTGAGGGCGCGAGCAATTGGCATGCTGACTGCAGGAATGTCCACCATAGCTGTTGGCATAGAATTTTATGTTAATTTCTCTACCATAAGCTGCCTCCAATGTTGTTTTTAGATAATTTGGCAGCACATCCAACTGGCCTCGCAACTGCAGACCATGTGTAACCATGCTAGCCCAGAACCTCAGGGAAGCTCATTTGCGAGGTTGTTGTCCTCACCATGATCTGACTGCAGTTTGGTGTTGTAACAGACTTCAGTGGGCAAATGTTCACCTTTTGATGGCCTCTGGAGAAGTGTGCTCTTCATGGGTGAATCCTGGTTTCAACTGTACCGGGCTTGATTGCAGATGGCATATATGGTGTCGTGTGGGCGACATTTGCTGATGTCAACTTTGTGAACAAAGTGCCCCATGGTGACAGTGGAGTTATGATATAGCCAGGTCATATCAATGGCAATTTTAATGCACAGAGATACCGTGACGAGATCCTGAGTCCCATTGTCGTGCCATTCATCTGTCGCTATCACCCCATGTTTCAGCATGTCTCAAGGATCTGTACACAATTCCTGGAAGCTGAAAATGTTCGTTCTTCCATGGCCTGAAGACACACCAGACGTCACCCATTTTAAGCATGTTTGGGATGCCCTGGATCAACGTGTATGAAAGCGGGTTTCCGTTACCGCTAGTAAATCCAGCAACTTCATACAGCCATTGAAGAGGAATGGGACAACATTTCAGACCACAATCAACAGTGGCCTCCATCATTCTTAAATGGAAGAAGTTTGAAACACCAAGACTCTTCCCAAGAACCCGATTGTCACTCAGAGCTCTAGGGTTCCTCTGTGGAGATGGTTGTCCTTCTGGAAGGTTCTCCTATCTCTGCAGCACTCCATCAATCAGGCCTTTATGGTAGTGGCCAGACGGTGGCGGCAGCATGCTGTGCGGATTATATTTTTCAGCTGCAGGGACTGGGAGACTAGTCAGGATCGAGGCAAAGATGAACGGAGCAAAATGGAGCTCGCTCCTTGCTGAAAACCTGCTCAGGACCTCTGACTGGGGCGAATGTTCACCTTCCAATAGGACAACAACCCTACGCACACAGCCAAGACAATGCAGGAGTAGCTTTGAGACAAGTCTCTGAATGTCCTTGAGTGGCCCGGACTTGAACCCGATTGAACATCTCTGGAGTGACCTGAAAATAGCTGCGCAGTGACGCTCCCCATCCAATCTGACAGAGCTTGTGAGGATCTGCAGAGAAGACTGGGATAAACTCCCCAAATATACAGGTGCGCAATGCTTGTAGCGTCATACCCAAGGAGACTTGAGGCTGTAATCGCTGTCAAAGGTGCTTCAACAAAGTACTGAGTAAAGGGTCTGAATACTTTTGTAAATATATTTCTGTGTTTAAAATTTGCAGACATTTTCTTAATCAGTTTTTGCTTTGTTATTGTGTGTAGATTTGATGAGGGGTGGGGGGAAATATAATTATATCATTTTTTTAATAAGGCTATGTTATGTAACAATGTGGAGCAAGTCAAAGGAGTCCAAATGCACTAGCTACAATGTGCTCCCAGTCCCCGGGTACAAGCTCTGAAAGCTACCTTATTGGTAAATTAAAATATTTTAGGGACAATAATAACAACTATGCAAGTGAGTGCAAAACGCTAGTCTAGACTGTAAACTGCAGTGAATAGCCTGTCGTTTGAATGCTTATCATTTAGAAATAACTGCATCTAGCCTGCCTGATTGGGCAAACATTTGGATCAGTTATGAGTCTTTTTGTTGGCAGTTTAACTTAAAAGCTCCAGGCACATTTGCAGGCCAGTAATATGTTGTATTTCATCAGGATGTTTTGGCTAACAGAAACATGCTAATGCAGCGATCTCTATTGGGGCGCATATTAATTATGATAATGCATGAGCGTGGAGGAAGTTGTATCCACAGTTCCCCCATTTTGGCTGATTGCATACTTATAGGATATGTTTCTTAATTTGTGTTAATTTAGAGGTGGGTCCAAGATGTGGTGGGGTGTTTAAATAAAGACTAACCCAGTGGTTCTCAAGCCTCTCCTAGGGGATCCCCAGCCGGTTCATGTATTTGATCTATTTCAGAACTAGCACACCTGATTCAATTTGTCAATAACCTTTTGATTAGGTGAACGAGTTTAGGGCTAAAACCATAGTGACATGTCTGGGGGGTTCCGCGGAGAGGTTGGAGAACAAATGGTCTAACCTAACCAGGTAAATCTCCGGACCTAAGTTGGAGGGTATGACATGGTAATAAATCAGCTGTAAAACGGTTTTATATGGGCTATGATGGGGCCAGATTTCTAATCTGGTCGTATGGTTTAAACAAACAAAATAGACAACTGCAATTGCACAGTAGAACTAACAGGGCTGAGCTTGCTTTATGCAGGGTTTCATCATGTAGGCCTTTGCATCGTTCATTTAAAAGTTACTCACACAGTATGTCATCACTATTGGTGTGTGGATTTGATTGCTAAGGTCTAGGTAGCCTAGCCACCTGAAGTTCGATCATAAACCAGATTTGATCACATTTTCTTAACACAGGCCTATTTTAGGCTATAAATGCATAACGTTTCCACTGGCCAGAGGGGATCAGCACTCATAGGCTTCTCTAGGCTATGCGCTCTGGTGGTAATAGGCTTCCATAGTTTTTATACATTTGGTATTTTTTCTGTTTTTTTCTCGTCTTGTGGCTGCTTCCCAAAACACACAACGAGCCCCGCCCTCTGACACTCACGCTGCGCGGTTTCTCCTCTGTTAGATTCACTTAAGGGGCCCGCATGCTAATCACCTGAAACAGCTCAAAACAGTTTGCATATTAAGACATTTTGTGAGGTTTTGGACTTCGGTGAGGGCTGTTCGAGTGTGTATATGTATATATATATATTTATTTTATTCTAGAGGAAAGTCGAAATCTTCGCCCCTTCGTCTGATTGGTCAACAGTAGGGATTCCACTTTGCATCTTACTGTTATTCTATTTCTATGATTCTAACAGTTTACCCTAGTGTATTTTTTTCCTAACCTACTATGGTTTGTATGACTCATTTCAGAAGGGCTGTTAGACTTGGGTTGGTATTATGTTGGTCCAATATGTGTGTATTCTCCTACTTATATTTGGATAAAAGTGAACCAAGCTGCACACGTCCCTAAAAAGCTAATGAAGCAACTGTCAAAGCACATCCTGCTAATTGAAAAATGGTGCCAAAGTTTTGTTTTTGTTTCCTCTGCAGATCTGTGTCCTCCTCTTCACCTGCCTCTACATTCTGTCCTACCTCATCCTCACTCACTTCAAGAAGAATGCGGACTATGTCACGGGTGAGTATGGGTTTGAGGTCGACCGATTAATCGGAATGACCAATTTAAAAAAAACTAAGGCCAATTTCAAGTTTTCATAACAATCGGTAATCAGCATTTTTGGGTGCTGATTACATTGCACTCCACGAGGAGACTGCGTTGCAGGCTTGGCCACCTGTTACACGAGTGCAGCAAGGAGCCAAGGTAAGGTGCTAACTAGCATTAAACATATGTTTAAAAAAAACAATCTTAACATAATCACTTAACTACACATGGTTGATGATATTACTAGCTTGTCCTGTGTTGCATATAATCAATGCGGTGCCTGTTAATGTATCATTGAATCACAGCCTACTTTGCCAAACGGGTGGTGATTTAATAAGCGCATTTGCGAAAAAAGCACTGTCGTTGTAGTTGCGAACTGTGAAGACCATTTCTTCCTAACAAAGACTTTAATTAATTTGCCAGAATTTTACATAATAATGACGTAACATTGAAGGTTGTGCAATGTAACAGCAATATTTGGACTTAGGCTTGCCGCCCATTCGATAAATTACAGAACGGTTTCCGTATTTCACTGAAAGAATAAACATTTTGTCTTAAATGATAGTTTCTGGATTTGACCATATTAATGACCTAAGGCTCGTATTTGTGTGTTTATTATATTCTAAGTCTATGACTTGATAGAGCAGTCTGACTGAGCGGTGATAGGCAGCAGCAGGCTTGTTCGTAAGCATTCATTCAAACAGCACTTTCGTGCGTTTTTGCCAGCAGCTCTTCGCTGTGCGTAAAGCATTGCTCTGTTTATCACTTCAAGCCTATCAACTCCCGAGATTAGGCTGGCAATACTAAAGTGCCTATAAAAACATCCAATAGTCAAAGGTATATAAAATACAAATGGTATAGAGAGAAATAGTCCTATAATAACTACAACCTAAAACGTCTTACTTGGGAATATTGAAGACTCATGTTAAAAGGAACCACCAGCTTTTATATGTTCTCATGTTCTAAGCAAGGAACTTAAATGTTAAATTTCTACATGGCACATATTGCACTTCTCCAACACTTTGTTTTTGCATTATTTAAACCAAATTGAACATGTTTCATTTATTTGAGACTAAATTGATTTTTATTTATGTATTATATTAAGTTAAAATAAGTGTTAATTCAGTATTCTAATTGTCTTTATAGATGTATATAAATAAAATAAAATAAGTATCTATGACATCAAATGACTTTGTTGGTCAAGATGTGTTGGTATTTGTACTGATAGTGCAAAAGCCATGACATGGAGACCTAGTGGAATGTCAAGTGAAGAGGCGACTCCGGGATGCTGGCCTTCTAGGCAAAATAACTCTGCCTAAATCTTTTTTTATTGGCCAGTCTAAGATTGCTTTTTCTTTGCAACTGCCTAGAAGGCCATCATCCCGGAGTCGCCTTTTCACTGTTGACGTTGAGAATGGTACCTTTTTTAATGAAGCTGCCAGTTGAGGACTTGTGAGGCGTCTGTTTCTCAAACCAGACACTCCAATGTATTTGTCCTCTTGCTCAGTTGTGTACCGGGGCCTCCCGCTCTATTCTGGTTAGAGCCAGTTTGCGCTGTTCTGTGACGGGATTAGTACACAGCGTTGCCAAGAACCTGAAGATCTCGTACAATCTCTTACATGGAATAGTCTTCATTTCTCAGAACAAGAATAGACTGACGAGTTTCAGAAGAAAATTATTTGTTTCAGGCAATTTTGAGCCTGTAATCGAACTCCTAAATTGTGATGCTCCAGATACTCAACTAGTCTAAAGGCCAGTTTTATTGCTTCTTTAATCAGAACAACCGTTTTCAGCTGTGCGAACATAATTGCAAAATGGCTTTCTAATGCTCAATTAGCCTTTTAATTGATTAACTTGGATTAGCTAACGCAACGTGCCATTGGAACACAGTGACGCTTGCTGATAATGGGCCTCTGTACGCCTGTGTAGATATTCCATAAAAAATCTGCCGTTTTCCAGCTACAATAGTAATTTACAACATTAACAATGTCTACACTGTATTTCTGATCCATTTTAATGGACAAAAAATTGGCTTTTCTTTCAAAAAAAAGGACATTTCTAAGTGACCCCAAACGTTTGAACGGTCTCTCTCTGTCCATAGGCAATCATTGTAATTAATAATTTGTTCTTAACTGACTTGCCTAGTTAAAAAAATTACATGCATACAGTACCAGTCAAGTTTGGACACCTACTCATTCAGGGTTTTTATTTTTATTGTTTTCTATATTGTGGAATAATAGTGAAGACATCAAAACTATGAATAACACATGGAATCATGTAGTAACCAAACAAATGTTTTAGGTTCTTCAAAGGAGCCATCCTTGGCCTTGATGACAGCTTTGCACACTCTTGGCGTTCACCTGGAATGCTTTTCCAATGGTCTTGAAGGAGTTAGCAGGTGCTTGTCAAATTGTGACTGAGAGACTGACGTGGACAGCCTGCGCTAAAAAGCAAAGTCGAGCTCATGCCTTTTCAAGCGACTTTTTTCATATCATTAGTCACGTCATTCTATGTATTAAATATCAAAACATATAGCCCAATGTTTGTAGAACTGAAGTTACATGAATAACTCTAAATTTTAGCGTATAGGAGTGCCCATTATGTTTGTTAGCTGCATGTGTGCACTTCCTCAATTGTTTGGTGAAAATATCCTTTCTATTTTATTCATATCATGTTTCTTTAGACTGGTCTTAAATCATGGATTTATTGTGACGGTGTAGGCTATATTTCATGGATTTACAACACTTTTTTTCAAATGTAGATGTTCCAAAGGTCTGCATTTGTGACTTCTGTGTGTGGAAGCCAGGAGATGCTAAATTAGTTGAATTAAAGGTCAATAGCCATGAGACCGACCCCAGTTATTTGCTTGACAATCACCAACTGATGACATTTTCGTGACGGCCCTAATCCTATGAGTTGAACGTTGGAAGTGTGGCTGTGCAAATGCAATTTGGTTTATGTAATCGCTCCAATAAAGTCTGGTTATTGAAAAACCTCTGTAGCACATCCGCATCCAACATAACAAGTCTGGCCTGTAGCTGTTTGGAGGTGGGCCAGCCCACTGAGCCGAGCCAGCCAGTGTGTTTTTATTGGGTTTTGGAACGAGTCAGCTAAACTTGTTCTGCGTTACGAGTACAGTGTTTCCAATGAATGGCCACCGCGGTCAGTCAATACCACCAGCAGAGCATTTGTGCCTCGCAGCTTAATGGTGTGATGTTGAAGATGTGTTCAGTGACTCGATGCTGATGCTCGCTTGCCTGTTGGTTTAGCTGTGACACTCACTTGTATGTTTTCTGCCGTTTTCCAGATGACGTTGAAGATGCGACTGCCAACAAAATTGCGTAAGTGAAGAGACCTAATGATTTAACTGACCTAGCAAGCAGTCTGCGATTAGAGTGGCTGTGTGTGAGCAGAGTATTTGAGCTAGTATCTGAGTCGATGTGACCTACGAGGTGACACAACTTGGCCTGTGTGACTGTCCTCCTTGCCCTTTTGTCCTTACACACTGATATTCCTTTCCTCCCTCCCCACCCAGAGCAACTAGCATCCAAAACACACAATACTTGTATTGTCCAAGTGACATAAAAACACAACGTGCGTCGATCACTCTACAGACACCCTCGTTCTCTCTCTTCCTGTCTAGGCTGTGGCTGTGTACTTTTACCCTATCTGTGTCAGTGTGCGCTGTGCTGCTCCTCCCCATCTCCATCCTGTCCAATGAGGTGCTGCTCATCTTCCCTCACAGCTACTACATGCAGTGGCTCAACGGATCGCTCATTCACGGTACTGACCCACGTTTACACCACAACACCCAATACCGCTCCACGTTTTCAACCCATAGTCGTTCGTTCATTGTCAGAGCGCCCGTAGCCCCAAACCTCAAACACCAATCTGTTTTAACTACATTTTGAAGTGTTGCTAGTCAATGAGCTCCAAAACGAATGATTAATTACTATGGTTTTGGGAACCTTGCACCGTTGCCTGTTATGTAATAATAACCCATGGTGCGTCTGTCACAGAAATGAAATGTGAGCTCCACCAACCAGCAGTTAAAGGGAAGTGGGGCCCCAAATATAACATTATCCACTCTAGTCCCTGTTGCTCATTTCCATTGAGCTCTACAGATTTCTGTTCTGTATACACCCCCCAAAAAACAGTGTTTCCCTAAACGGCGAGGCTGCGCCTCACTGTGGTGGTTTGTTGCTGAATTTCTATCCCTCTTTTTATGATATTACCTAACTTTTTGTAATGAAATGTTTTGACCTTCTCTTTCTCTCCATCAGGCTTATGGAACCTAGTGTTCCTGTTCTCCAACCTGTCCCTGGTCTTCCTCATGCCCTTCGCCTACTTCTTCACCGAGTCGGAGGGCTTTGTGGGCTGTAAGAAGGGGGTGATGGCACGGGTGTATGAGACTGCGGTGGTGCTGCTGCTGCTCACTCTGCTGGTGCTGGGCATGGTGTGGGTGTTTGTGGCTCTGCTAAACAACCACAGTGCCAGGGAGAGCCTCTACGGTGAGTTGATCTTTGCTTTTCATTCAAGCCATTTCTGCAACTGTTCGCAAATGGCTAGTTATTTAATTTTTATTGAATTGGTGTCCTTTTGTTAATTTATTTGGGGGGGAGAACCATGTATCAAAGTCCTTTTTCTAATGACCTGTTGTCTCCCATCTCAGACATGTGGGAGTACTATCTCCCTTACCTCTACTCTGCCATCTCTCTGTGTGGAGTGCTGCTGCTGCTATGTGAGGTCACCTCCTATGTCTCGTCCATCTACCGCACTGGCTGCTTAACTTGTGATGTGTCTGAATGCTGCCTGACTCCTCTTCCCGTCTCCTTGCAGTGTGCACTCCCTTCGGGTTGTCCCGCATGTTCAGTGTCACCGGGAGCCTACTGGTCAAACCACGGGTGAGTGGTAATCCACGAACGTTTTCTCAATTATGCAGACAATAACCGAACACGGGTGACATTGTTATATCTTTGGTATTTTATTAGGATCTCCATTAGCTGTTGCAAAAGCAGCAGCAACTCTTCCTGGGGTCCACATGAAACATAATACAGAACCTCAATAGACAAGAACAGCTCAAGGATAGAACTACATACATTTTTAAAGGCACACAGCCTACATATCAATGCATACACACAAACTATCTAGGTCAAATAGGGGAGAGGCGTTGTTGCTTTATCTGTTTTTTGAAACCAGGTTTGCTGTTTATTTGAGCAATATGAGATGGAAGGAAGTTCCATGCAATAAGGGCTCTATATAATACTGTACGTTTTCTTGAATTTGTTCTGGATTTGGGGAAAAGACCCCTGGTGGCATGTCTGGTGAGATAAGTGTGTGTATTAGAGCTGTGTGTAAGTTGACAAACCATTTTTGGGATATCGTTGACAATAACATGACACTAATGACTCGATGACATCCAATCCCCTGTATTTCCTCAGCTGTTGGAGAATGTGGAGGTGGAGATGAACTGTGCTGCGTTCGAGGAGGCTTCTCTCTCCAGGACACTCAACAGTGAGTGGGCCAGTGACCATGGGCTACAATAGTCTCAACATGGGACAATTGAATGCATTTCTATTCGGAATCGTACACTGCCTGTACCCACACGTCCATGACTCATCCTAGAGGAGGTGGTGTTGACCGTGCTCTGTTTCTTGTAGGGGGTAGCACGGCATGCTGGGTCAGTGTGAACGTGGAACCTTTGAGGACGCAGTACCTCGGCGTCCAGGCCAAACGAATCGCCCTCGGTAAGACCGTCGGTCTATAAGTATAATACTGTATTTTTATTAGATTCTCTTGACTTACTAGGGTTGGATCAAATTCATTGAAAGATTATACAACATTGTTGGATTTCATTCGGGCAGTATAATTTTTTCCCCCCCAGGAATAGCTTCACTGCTCACCGGGAGACTGACAGCGTTGTCTACAGTGGTCCTTGTCCTCATCATTCTCTTCCCCCCCAGAGATGCGGAGGAGAGCGTCACCATGGCAGCGGAACCTGTTCTACCCTCTGGCCATGCTGCTGCTCCTAGCCCTGACAGTGGCCTGCGTGTTGATGGTTTGTTTCAATGTTCTGGAGCTCCTGTTCGACGAGACGGCCATGCCCAGTGGAATGGGGGTGAGAGGACTCTACCAAGGGGAATAAGGGACGGGCTTTGTATGGATTCTTCTCAACAGCCCACTGTTGATTTTATAGCATGTAGGGCGTTTACACACTGCCCAATGTTTTTTCTTGACTTAATGCATCTGATCATAAGCACTGAGCTCTGATCATTTTAAGAGCTGTGCAGCTTTCTTGCCAAAACGTTTGAGGATTTTGCATTCTGTTTCCATGGGTCGCAATCTGTTATTTCAGCTCGCGTCATGCCAATTTAAGGCTTAGAAAATAGAAAGCTTGTGGTACACTTAGTGCTCCGTTGACATTTTTAGAGGGATGCTTGTTTTTGTAAGAACATGTGAACAGTTTATACCAAAATGTCTCAAAGTCCACATCCATCTGTCCTATTGTTTTATGTCCACCGGATTTGAGAAGTGAGCCTGTCGAGTAGCCTTCATTCTGGCACAGCATCCAGTCTAGCTCATGCGATTTGAGAAGTGAGCCTGTCGAGTAGCCTTCATTCTGGCACAGCATCCAGTCTAGCTCACGCAATGCGTTTTACCAGATTTCCTTTTAAAAATGTTTATTTCCGCTGGCCTCCGTTTCATTTAGTCAGCCTAATTTTGACCTTCCTACTACGGTTAAAAACTCCAATAACTTGAACGGATTAGGATCGAGACAGTCTGGACCGTTGATTTGTCTTAGTGGATTATCTACACAATAAAACTAATAATTTAACCCAATGGTGAAAATGGATTTTGATTGGACACCCTATAGCCGGGGTACTTAGCCTAGGAGGTCCCGCAGCCTGCTGGTTTTCTGTTCCACCTGATCATTAATTGCACACACCTGGTGTCCCGGGTCTAAATTGGTCCCTGATTAGAGGGGAACAACTAAAGAAAATGCAGTGGAACTGGCCTCAAGGTCCAGAGTTGTGTTTTGAGGGCCTATGGCATGAGTTTACTCCTACCTGTAAAGATATGTTGAATTCTAACGATGCACATTGACCTATTGCCTCTAATGTTGACCCTGAATAGCCTGTTCTATGTTGAGTGACTGAGGGCCATATCTTTCATATAGATTTTAAGACTAAACAATTCTAAGGACATAAACTTGCGGAGGGAGGGGTGGGTACGGACATTTTTTATACAGGATAACCGATTTTTTACATTGATCGTACGTTTCCTCTGCGTGGTAGGACCCTCGCCTGGGGACGGCTTCCTTCTCCATGTTTGGTTCCCTGGGAGCAGCAGTGCAGGTGGTCCTCATCCTGTACCTGATGGTGTCGTCTGTGGTGGGCTTCTACAGCTCTCCTCTCTTCACCTCCCTGCTGCCCCGCTCTCAGGACACCAACCTCACACAGATCATTGGGAACTGTGTCTCTCTTCTGGTCCTCAGCTCAGCACTGCCGGTCTTCTCTCGCACTCTGGGTAAGAGCCCTCCCCGTTCCCCAGGTTGAGTTTCTAGATTCTTGTCGTCTCGTATGGTTGAACAAAAAAATAGATGCGTAGACCCCCACAGTGGTGTCATAATACCCATGAAACCTAGTGGTTAAACGGGGAAATGGTTCCAATCGTTTTCCCACCATAAATGTGTCCTATAGGGGATTTTAGAAATGCCTAAAGGCTGTTTCCTGTAGGCTTACCCTGACATGACGTTTTGATTACCATGTAAATCTCTCTCGTACAAAGGTGACTTATCAATTGTTTTTATTTCTTTATTTAACCTTTATTTAACTAGGCAAATTGTTATAAACAATGACGGCCTAGGAACAGTGGGTTAACTGCCTTGTTCAGGGGCAGAACGACAGATTTTTACCTTGTCAGCTTGGGGATTCCGATCTAGCAACCTTTCGGTTACTGGCCCAACTAGGCTACCTGCCCTCACACCCAGGGTAAGCCTACACGAGAAACAGCCCTTATTTCAAGTGTTTCTAAAATCCCCTATTGGAAACATTTATGGTGTAAAAACAATTGGAACCATTTCCCTGTTTGACCACTAGGTTTTTTGGGTATTATGACACCACCACTGTGGGGCTCTATTGCCTACTGTAATTAGACAGATCCTCTGGTTGTAGTATCATTTCTGAACACAAGAGGGCATGTGTATGCAGTCAATCACTATGAACACTGACCTTGGCCATGGTCAAGTACTGTGCTTCAGAAATGCACCCTTCTTTCCTTCCTCTCTTGAAGTATTCACAGATCTGAATCGGAAGGATTAGTGAAAGTAATATGGATTTGAATTTTATTTATCCATGGGGGGGGGGTGAAGATATGCTGAGTAGTTTATAGTGTCAAACTAATCACATTCTGTCTCTTACCTGTTCTTCAGGGATCACACGGTTTGACCTCCTGGGAGACTTTGGGAGATATAACTGGCTGGGGAACTTCCACATAGTGTTCTTGTACAACATTCTGTTTGCCGGCCTCACCTCTGCCTGCCTCATCAACACTCTCACCTGGGCTGTGCAGGGAGAACTCATACGTGCCTTCGGTACGTAACGCAGTCAATCAAGTATTTATAAAGCCAGGAATATGTCTATGAACCTGACACCTGCCTTTCTATGTTTAGATGTTCGAGTCTATACTTTTGTATAACTTCACATCTTCAACTTAGTCATGTTTAAATTGACTACATGATTTGTCCACCTATCTTGGCTGTAGTCGACTCCCACAATCCGTTTTTGGATATGCATCTTTCTTAGGTATTTGGTAGTCGTATTGTGTTACTTTCATTATGCAGTAGAAGGGTTGTGCCAGCTGCCAATAGTCGGTGTGTTTTCAGTGTGACTGAACTGTGAGCTAGCTTCCAAGGTGTTCTCTTCCCAGCTCTGGGCCTGGCCATGTTTCCCAATGGGTTGGTCTCCTTTCCTCAGATAGAAAGGCCTATACAATTCTCTCAGGAAAGAGGGGAGTAGGAGTCCCCTAGGGGCCTGTGGGCCTGGCTGCTGGGCCCCCTCCCGGGCCCCCCACACACACACACACACTCGCCCTCTGCCCCTCCACCCAACACAAACAGTTCGGCGCGTAGAGCTGTGGACACGCACCCCCCCTTCCTCACGGGATAGATAGCATCTCTCCTCAACCGCTACCTCCCCAACAGCTTTTGTTCTGTTCTGTGATTGATGGACTTTCTTTGCACCCAAACTAGCCTTTTTAAAAAATATTTTATTTTTCTCTCACACTGTCGGTGGTAATCATGCCATTAACGTTCCACTGTCGGTGGTAACCGTAAGTGTTGTATGTCTCCACAGGTCTCCATAAACTTCCTCTGACAGTGTCCCGCACAACCATCCCCCTCAAGCTCCTCCTGGCAAATGGCCTGTCAAAGATCCAGTGACTGACATTCCCTTGACCAATCAACCGTGATCTTTAATCCCGACTGGGACCTGAGCCCCCTGGATAGCATTCCCATTGGACCAAAGGCACCTTGTCTTCAGTCCTCCAGTCAATCTGTGTCTGGATCACCAAAATGAAGAGACCGGAGTGGAGGATTAGAAGTGCAGTTTGGACAATGACGCAGTAGAGCTCTGCTCACTGACCAATACAAGTTGACTTGGGGAACAAACTTTAACGGTCTCGCTTTTTCACTACAGTACTGGGGTGCTATTGAAATCACTATGTGCAGTAATCTGAGGCAAAAATGATTACATTCTGGAACTGCTAAAATCTAGAACTGAAAGGGATCTTATCAGGGTTTTTGGGTCATGGCTAGAAGGGGTTCAACTTGTCAGATATTACTTTTCGTAGCAGGTTAGGAGAATTAGGTTTAAGGTTCGGAGAGGGGTTGGGGTTAGTTGAAATGTTTTTTTTTAAAAATCTGCTTTTGACGTTAATTTGAGAAAAGCTGGGTCCCTTCTAGCCATGACCTGGTTCTTGTTGACCTTGTGACATCATACAGTACATCCTGGATGTCCTAATGCCTTATGAGAAACTCACAATGGGTTTGAGAGGTGGCGGTGGGACCGACTTACTTTGCTCTTTGGACACGCACGTGTAAAAGTCAGCAAATCTATTTTTGGAACATTACGTTGCAACTGACATTTCCTTTTCCTGATCAGGGGTTGAGCGGTTGAGTCCTCTCTGCCTCCCCTCTCCCCACGCCTTCCTCTCTCTCTCTCCCTCTCTCATGTAAGACTACTATTTCTGGGCCTCACTCCTTTGAATCCCACTTCCATTTCTTTTTAAGACTCCTTGTCTGTCTGTAATGGTGTTGTGTCCGTTAATGAGAGGATGTTTTTAAACCTGCGTATTTTACATGCCTTGACCTTCACATAGTGGAGGAAGAGAAGGGGACAGGACAGGGTTGTGTTCATTATGTTACGGCTTAAAGCATTTTGCAACAACAAAAAATGAGCATTTCAGTTCTCGTCCATTTGGTGCCGGATGAAAACAACCCAGGATTTGTTTTAAACTGATAACATTGAATTAGTGAACAACGTATGAAAAGATACCTGAACACAAAGGGGAAAATAGACAAGGGAGGTTATTGGTTGTATTAATGGCATTTCTGTTCCCTTTAAAACAAAAAAAAAGCATTAAGGAACTTCCTTAATGCAAATTAACACTCGTGTGTCCTGCCTTGGACCAATCATACTGTGAATAGCTTGTTAATGTTCAAGTGCAATACTGTTTACGCTCCATTGCCAATTCCCATGACGTGTTTTTCCTGAACTTTTATATTAGAATAATATAAATGAATGATCTCTAGCGGTTTTATTTTAGATCTCTTTATCGTGATCCTGTGTCGTGCTTTTCCTTTGCTGTATCAGCATGTATGTTAAGTTTGTTTTAATTGTTGTTATTATTAGCTGTTAGACAATCAGTTCCTTTCTCTGTCACCAGCAGGGGGCAGGGTCTCCCAAACTCACCGGCAGCCTTCTGAAACTTGCCCTGAGGTTCCGTCAGAGAACCTTCCGTCCTTAGGGCAATGGTTCTGTTTGGCCAGTCATTGCACATAGCGTTGACTCATTTCATGTCGCGTAACAAGTCTTTCGAGTCTATTGTTTGGGGAGCAAACAGCTTTTTAGTGCTCTACTTTTAGTGCTCTAAAATGTATTTTTTTCATGATGTGGAGAAAAGGGACAAATGTATTACATTTTTCTATACATTACATTTACATTTAAGTCATTTAGCAGACGCTCTTATCCAGAGCGACTTACATAAACTGTCTTGTCTGATATCTATGTATTGGTATGAGTAATAAGACTGTTACAGTGCAGTTATATAGTAGTTTATCTATACATGATCAGGTCTCATTATCCAGCCCGTACGGTTTACGTCTGCCCCCCCTCTGTGCGGTTTACGTCTGCCCCCCCTCTGTGCGGTTTACGTCTGCCCCCCCCCCTCTGTGCGGTTTACGTCTGCCCCCCTCTGTGCGGTTTACGTCTGCCCCCCTCTGTGCGGTTTACGTCTGCCCCCCCCTCTGTGCGGTTTACGTCTGCCCCCCCCTCTGTGCGGTTTACGTCTGCCCCCCTCTGTGCGGTTTACGTCTGCCCCCCTCCGGTTTACGTCTGCCCCCCCCTCTGTGCGGTTTACGTCTGCCCCCCTCTGTGCGGTTTACGTCTGCCCCCCCCTCTGTGCGGTTTACGTCTGCCCCCCCTCTGTGCGGTTTACGTCTGCCCCCCCCTCTGTGCGGTTTACGTCTGCCCCCCTCTGTGCGGTTTACGTCTGCCCCCCCCTCTGTGCGGTTTACGTCTGCCCCCCCTCTGTGCGGTTTACGTCTGTCCCCCCTCTGTGCGGTTTACGTCTCGTCCCCCCTGTCTGTGCTACGTCTGCGTCCCCCCTCTGTGCGGTTACGTCTCGTCCCCCCTCTGTGCGGTACGTCTCGTCCCCCCTCTGTGCGGTGTCGTCTCGTCCCCCCTCTGTGCGGTGTACGTCTCGTCCCCCTCTGTGCGGTGTACGTCTCGTCCCCCTCTGTGCGGTGTACGTCTCGTCCCCCCTCTGTGCGGTGTACGTCTGCGTCCCCCTCTGTGCGGTGTACGTCTCGTCCCCCCCTCTGTGCGGTGTACGTCTGCGTCCCCCCTCTGTGCGGTGTACGTCTCGTCCCCCTCTGTGCGGTGTACGTCTCGTCCCCCCTCTGTGCGGTGTACGTCTGTACGTCTCGTCCCCCCTCCCGTCTGCGTCCCCCTCTGTGCGGTGTACGTCTCGTCCCCCTCTGTGCGGTGTACGTCTCGTCCCCCCTCTGTGCGGTGTACGTCTCGTCCCCCCTCTGTGCGGTGTACGTCTCGTCCCCCTCTGTGCGGTGTACGTCTCGTCCCCCCTCTGTGCGGTGTACGTCTCGTCCCCCCTCTGTGCGGTGTACGTCTCGTCCCCCCTCTGTGCGGTGTACGTCTGCGTCCCCCCTCTGTGCGGTGTACGTCTCGTCCCCCCTCTGTGCGGTGTACGTCTCGTCCCCCCTCTGTGCGGTGTACGTCTGCGTCCCCCCTCTGTGCGGTGTACGTCTCGTCCCCCCCTCTGTGCGGTGTACGTCTCGTCCCCCCCTCTGTGCGGTGTACGTCCCCCCTCTGCGGTGTACGTCCCCCCTCTGTGCGGTGTACGTCTCGTCCCCCCTCTGTGCGGTGTACGTCTCGTCCCCCCTCTGTGCGGTGTACGTCTCGTCCCCCCTCTGTGCGGTGTACGTCTGCGTCCCCCCTCTGTGCGGTGTACGTCTCGTCCCCCCTCTGTGCGGTGTACGTCTGCGTCCCCCTCTGTGCGGTGTACGTCTCGTCCCCCCTCTGTGCGGTGTACGTCCGTCCCCCCCCTCTGTGCGGTGTACGTCTGCGTCCCCCCCTCTGTGCGGTGTACGTCTGCGTCCCCCCTCTGTGCGGTGTACGTCTCGTCCCCCCTCTGTGCGGTGTACGTCTGCGTCCCCCTCTGTGCGGTGTACGTCTCGTCCCCCTCTGTGCGGTGTACGTCTCGTCCCCCCTCTGTGCGGTGTACGTCTCGTCCCCCCTCTGTGCGGTGTACGTCTCGTCCCCCCTCTGTGCGGTGTACGTCTCGTCTCTGTCCCCCCTCTGTGCGGTGTACGTCTCGTCCCCCCTCTGTGCGGTGTACGTCTCGTCCCCCCTCTGTGCGGTGTACGTCTCGTCCCCCCTCTGTGCGGTGTACGTCTGCGTCCCCCCTCTGTGCGGTGTACGTCTCGTCCCCCTCTGTGCGGTGTACGTCTCGTCCCCCTCTGTGCGGTGTACGTCTCGTCCCCCTCCCCTCCCCCTCTGTGCGGTGTACGTCTCGTCCCCCCTCTGTGCGGTGTACGTCTCGTCCCCCTCTGTGCGGTGTACGTCTCGTCCCCCCTCTGTGCGGTGTACGTCTGCGTCCCCCCTCTGTGCTACGTCCGTCCCCCCTCTGTGCGGTGTACGTCTCGTCCCCCCTCTGTGCGGTGTACGTCTGCGTCCCCCCTCTGTGCGGTGTACGTCTGCGTCCCCCTCTCTGTGTACGGTGTCCCCCCTCGTCTCGTCCCCCCTCTGTGCGGTGTACGTCTCGTCCCCCCTCTGTGCGGTGTACGTCTCGTCCCCCCTCTGTGCGGTGTACGTCTCGTCCCCCCTCTGTGCGGTGTACGTCTCGTCCCCCCTCTGTGCGGTGTACGTCTCGTCCCCCCCTCTGTGCGGTGTACGTCTCGTCCCCCCTCTGTGCGGTGTACGTCTGCGTCTCGTCCCCCCTCTGTGCCTCTGTCCCCCCCTCTGTGCGGTGTACGTCTCGTCTGTGCCCCCGTCTCTGTGCGGTGTACGTCTGCGTCCCCCCTCTGTGCGGTGTACGTCTCGTCCCCCCTCTGTGCGGTGTACGTCTGCGTCCCCCCTCTGTGCGTCCCCCCTCTGTGCGGTGTACGTCTCGTCCCCCTCTGTGCGGTGTACGTCTCGTCCCCCTCTGTGCGGTGTACGTCTCGTCCCCCCTCTGTGCGGTGTACGTCTCGTCCCCCCTCTGTGCGGTGTACGTCTGCGTCCCCCCTCTGTGCGGTGTACGTCTCGTCCCCCTCTGTGCGGTGTACGTCTCGTCCCCCTCTGTGCGGTGTACGTCTGCGTCCCCCCTCTGTGCGGTGTACGTCTGCGTCCCCCCTCTGTGCGGTGTACGTCTGCGTCCCCCCTCTGTGCGGTGTACGTCTGCGTCCCCCTCTGTGCGGTGTACGTCTGCGTCCCCCTCTGTGCGGTGTACGTCTGCGTCCCCCTCTGTGCGGTGTACGTCTGCGTCCCCCTCTGTGCTCTGTCCCCCTCTGCGGTGTACGTCTCGTCCCCCTCTGTGCGGTGTACGTCTGCGTCCCCCTCTGTGCGGTGTACGTCTGCGTCCCCCTCTGTGCGGTGTACGTCTGCGTCCCCCTCTGTGCGGTGTACGTCTGCGTCCCCCTCTGTGCGGTGTACGTCTGCGTCCCCCTCTGTGCGGTGTACGTCTCGTCCCCCTCTGTGCGGTGCGGTGTGCGGTGTCGTCTCGTCCCCCTCTGTGCGGTGTCTGTCTGCGTCCCCCTCTGTGCGGTGTCTGTCTGCGTCCCCCTCTGTGCGGTGTCTGTCTGCGTCCCCCTCTGTGCGGTGTCTGTCTGCGTCCCCCTCTGTGCGGTGTCTGTCTGCGTCCCCCTCTGTGCGGTGTCTGTCTGCGTCCCCCTCTGTGCGGTGTCTGTCTGCGTCCCCCTCTGTGCGGTGTCTGTCTGCGTCCCCCTCTGTGCGGTGTACGTCTGCGTCCCCCTCTGTGCGGTGTCCCCCTCTGTGCGTCTCGTCCCCCTCTGTGCGGTGTCTGTCTCGTCCCCCTCTGTGCGGTGTCTGTCCGTCCCCCTCTGTGCGGTGTCTGTCTCGTCCCCCTCTGTGCGGTGTCTGTCTCGTCCCCCTCGGTGTGCGGTGTCTGTCTGTCTGTCCCCCTCTGTGCGGTGTCTGTCTGCGTCCCCCTCTGTGCGGTGTCTGTCTGCGTCCCCCTCTGTGCGGTGTCTGTCTGCGTCCCCCTCTGTGCGGTGTCTGTCTCCCTGTCCCAACACCATTTGTTGCCTTACTTTAATCAGGCCCAGAAGAAAGCCGTTGTATTTTGGCCCGTCTGTCATCGGAGGCCGTCCCTGATAACGCTATAACCAACGTTTCCTCCACTCGGATGCCACCGCCAGATAAACCAAAAAAAAAAGGCCAAATCAAGAGGAGAGGCGACGCTCTCGCTTTCTCTCTCACCTCCACCCACTCCCCCTTTCTTCCATCTGTTTTCCTGGCATATTATTCATTTCCTCTTGGAGGCAGAAAAATAACCCGGTTCTGATTCATGACTCCTTGATTTTTGTTTGCATTTCTTTTTCTTGTTTTCTTTTGTTTGATGTTTTTTAAATGAGCTGTCTTTTTGTTTTTGTGTTGCCTTTTCCTCCACTAAAAGGGAGTTTAAGTCTAAATGTTCCCGTAATGCTACTTACTGTACATATCAGAGGCTTGGTGTGCCCTGTGGGTTGTAGGCACACACGCCACCGAGACATGTCAGTTAATGAATACAGGATTGATATTAATTAGGTTTGTTCTGGGTGTTTCTGTGTGGGAGTCTGTCTGTGCATCCACTTCTTCTGTTCACATTTCATTGACCCCTTCTCCCCCCCACACTTAACCTAATTCATTTAGTGAATGTGCAACCTAGACTAGTGAAATTGTTGCAAAGCCACAAGTAATGGCAACTCTTGTTCGTCACAAGGCGTTTTGAGTTGCTGCGTTAAGTTTCTTAATTCTAGGAAATTGAGAGGATTTGATAGTTGGGATTTTGTATTAATGTCATAACTTGAAACAACTGGCAGAGAAGGAAAGCAACCAGATCAATGCGATTCTGCAAAGAACCCATCACATGTTAACCTCTTTCAATTTAGCCATGAAAATGCTGGACAATTTGGTACTATTATAGTCTAGATTAAACATTCAACATTCCTGATAATTGCTAGTCTAGAAAGGGAAACCAACAATTCTCTATCCTGGAATTTAGAGAACCATTTTCTCTCCATATGGTTGAGATACATGTACAAAACATTTTAAGAATACCTTCCTGATATTGGAAATCAAAATGGTGTAGAAAGCGTTTCACAGGGATGCTGGCCCATGTTGACGCCAATGCTTCCCACAGTTGTCAAATTGGCTGGATGTCCTGTTGGGTGGTGGACCGATCTTGATACACACGGGAAACCTGAGTGTGGAAAAACCAAGCAGCGTTACGGTTTTTGACAAACTGGTGCGCCTGGCACCTACCATCATACCTCGTTCAAAGGCACTTCCATTTTGTCTTGCCCATTCACCCTCTGGATGAACAATCCATGTCTCGATTGTGTCGAAGCTTAAAAATGTAACATCTCTCCCCTTCATCAACACTGAATTTGAAGTGTTTAACAAGTGACATCAACAAGGGATCATAGCTTTCACCTGGTCAGTCTGTCACAAAGAACAGGTGTTATTTTGTTCAGTGTACAGTCAGGTGCATAATTATTGGCACCCTTGATTAAAAATGAGCAAATAAGACTGTATACAATAATGAACTACGTTGCTCCGTATTTGTTGTTTTGGCTGATCTTTATCAAGGGTGCCAATAATTGTGCACCTGACATGCATATAGCCTTTGTGTTTGTAATGCACTGAACAATGCGCTCCACTGAACATGTTGCCATTGACCCTGAACTTAAACCTCACCTTTATGTGTAAACAAACACAGCAAGAACTATGCCATGAGGTCTAGGTCTGGACTCACCCAATTCTTTGTTGAAATACTAGTTTGTGTTTACTGAAACACTGAGGAAGTTTGATATTGTAGTACTGTCTGTATGTTTTAGTGTTTTTCACTAGTTTAAATACCTGGCAGTTGGTTTTAGTTGTAATGAAGGTTCATGGGTCAAAGGTTGGTGGTAGCAACGTTGGTCCTAAAAATTCACTGGAGAGAAGAGTGTGCGGATTTGACTTTTATTCTCTTATTTGTGGCGCCACCCACCCAGAGCTTACTTTTTTAAAATTTAAAAACGAATAAATTACTTGGAGGTAAGTTGACTGTCTCAACTGTGATTCCACTGAAACGAGTGACGTTAGAATAGCACCTCCAAAACAGGAAAATAAAGAGCCTTGATACCGTAGTGCAGGGGCTGCCCAGTTGGGGTCTCAACTTACTGTTGCAAGTTAGAATGGTAGAATACGAAAGGTGCAATTTTGAAATGTGGTTGTGCGTCATCATTTTCTCTTATGTCAGTCACTGATACACAATTAGCCCATGTCAGCTCGCATATTTTAGTGGCCAGCTTTCTAAACAAATGTAGCAATCTAAAATGTTTTATTGAATTACCAGCCGTGGGGGCCCCCAATTTAGTTTTGTCAGCTATGTGGGGTGGGAGGGGTTGATGTTGGTACGCAGACCCGTGAGCAACTGCACCCCTTGAGTTTTTGTTTTTTTGTGGCCCCCACTCCCATCAGTTGCCCATCCCTGTTGCAGTGGCTCTGCAATCAAAGAAGTGTCACGTTCATGTAATGTAACTAAATACACAGCATTTGACTGCTAGTTCAGCATCCATAGGACCATATCGGAGACAAAACAGGAGTGGGGAGACGGGCAGCGTGTATAACGGGATAAGATAGGCTCTTTATTGTCAAAACACAAGAATGAAGGGGGGGGGACACAGATTAGCTTTCCTGACAGCCGGCCGTTTGATGTGCCTGCCAAAGTGCATTAGGGTTCTATTCTTCCCGCTGTTAGCTGACTGGCGACACAGAGCTGCTCACAGGAAAAGGCGAGACTTTCGTGCTAATCAACTGATAATGGCGGTCACACTGTCCGTTTGCCACGGCTGGACTGGCGGCAGGCGGACCCTCACTCGCGGCACACTTCCTTCACACACTGGACTGGCGGGCTGGCAGGCCTCTGATCCATATATACGTCCATAAACCATCAGTATAACACATGAGCATCTAGTTGACGTGGACTGACGTTACGCACAGTAAATACTCCGGACCCTGATTCAGTCTAGTCTTGGACTACAAAGTTAAAGATTCACCATTTGAGTATGTTTTTTAAATATTTTTTTTTTCAGTCCAGAACTAGGCTTAAATCTCTGCCTGGGTAAACCAGCCTTTAGAATGACAACCCTTGAAGTGGGTAGCAACCAACTCTTTCAAGGGGACACCTTGCTTGATGTCAGCGATCTAAACGATGAAGCTGTGTAGAGTGTGGTCATACATAGGCCTACTGTATGGTGTGGAGGACAGCTGCAACTGGTATAGTATCAGGTATAGATAGAGCTCTATATGACTGATTGTTATAGAAGTATGCATGATCTCCGACCTGTTTGTTTGGGCCAGGAAGTTCCACCCTGGCCCGCTATTGTCCAGTCTGCTGTAGCATCAAGTCCCAACAAAGTATGTAACTATAGTGTGTGTGTGTGTGTGTGTGTGTGTGTGTGTGGTGAATTTGTAAAGTATTCAGACCCCTTGACATATTTTACATGAGCCTTTTTCTAAAATGGATAATTGTTTTTTTTACATCAAATTACACCCCATAATGACAAAGAAACACATTTTAAAGACTAAAACGTTTTATATTTGCTATCACATTTACATAAGTATTCATACCCTTTACTCAGTACTTTGTTGAAGCACCTTTTGGCAGCAATTACAGCCTAAGGTTTTCTTAGGTATAATGCTACAGGCTTGGCACACCTGTATTGGGAATTTCTCCCATTTTTATTTCTGAAGATCCAGTCAAGCTCGGTCAGGTTGGATGGGGAGCGTTGCTGCACAGCTATTCAAGTCTCTTCAGAGATGTCCAATCAGGTTCAAGTCTGTGCTCTGGCTGGGCCACTGAAGGACATTTAGAGACTTGTCCCGAAGCCACTCCTGCATTGTCTTGGCTGTGTGCTTAGGGTCGTTGTCCTGTTGGAAAGTGAACCTTTGCCCCAGTCTTGAAGTCCTGAGTGCTCTTGAGACAGTTTTCATCAAAGATCTCTGTACTTTGCTCCGTTCATCTTTCCCTCGATCCTCACTAGTCTTCCAGTCCCTGCCGCTGAAAAACATCCCCAAAGCATGATGCTGTCACCACCATGCTTCCCCGTAGGTATGGTGCTAGGTTTTCTCCAGACGTGACGCTTGGTATACAGGCTAAAGAGTTCAATGTTGGTTTCATCAGACCAGATAATCTTGTTTATCATGGTCTGAGAGTCCTTTAGGTTCCTTTTGGCAAACTCCAAGCGGGCTGTCATGTGCCTTACTGAAGAGTGGCTTTTGTCTGGCCACTCTACCATAAAGGCCTTATTTGTGAAGTGCTGCAGAGATGGTTGTCCTTCTGGAAGGTTCTCCCATCTACACAGAGGAACTCTGGAGCTCTGTCAGTGACCTTTTGGGTTCTTTGTCAACTCCCTTACCAAGGCCCTTCTCTCCCGATTGCTCAGTTTGGCCAGGCGGCCAGCACTAGAAAGCATCTCTGTAGTTCCAAACTTCTTCATTTAAAAATGGAGGCCACTGTTCTTGGAGCTTCAATGCTGCAAACATTTTTGGGGACCCTTTCCCAGATCTGTGCCTCGACACAATTCTGTCTCGGAGCTCTACATACAATTCCTTCGGCCTCATGGCTTGATTTTGCTCTGACATGCATTGTCAACTGTGGGACCTTTCCAAATCATGTCAATCAATTGAGTTTACCACAGGTAGACTCGACTCAAGTTGTAGAAACATTTCAAGAATGTTCAATGGAAGCAAGATGCACCTGACCTCAATTTAGAGTTTCATAGCAAAGAGTCTGAATACTTATTTCCATAAGGTATCTGTTTTTATTTTTAAATGTGAAAAAATTATAACCGGTTTTCGCTTTGTCGTTATGGGGTATTGTGTGTAGATTGAGGAAAATATATATATCAATTTTAGAATAAGGCTGTAACGTAACAAAATGTGGAAAACGTCAAGAGGTCTGAACTTTCCGAATGCACTGTATCTACGGTGAGTGGAGGAACTGTGCTGAAACCTGGACTCAAACGAGATTCACATAGCACATTGGGGGCAATGAAACAATGGAAGCCCATTCATTCTCAATGAAGAAAGCGAAGTGGGCGGGGAACCCTGGGGGAGATGCGAGGGATGTGAACCGGGGGGGACCAAAGTTGGAATAAGCTTAGCTTTTATTCAAACACTCTGGTCAATCGCAACATGTCAATCGACGCTCGCTATAGTTTCCAGACCCTACTGGATTGGCAGCTGATACTTAGCACTACCTAGCATGCTTGTGGTCCTTCTGTAGCTCAGTTGGTAGAGCATGGCGCTTGTAACGCCAGGGTAGTGGGTTCAATCCCCGGGACCACCCATACGTAGAATGTATGCACACATGACTAAGTCGCTTTGGATAAAAGCGTCTGCTAAATGGCATATATTATATTATTATTATTATTATTGCTAGCACCAACATGAGGGGAAAAGTAAGCGTGGCTATCCAAATTTACTCGTTAAAAAGAATCTCTGCTTGAAGGGATAGATCAGTTCTGCCTTAGGCAATGAATTTGCTATGCAGTTGTTGGTTAAGTAAAAACAACTAAAACAGCTTTGGAGCTGTGAAATCAGCAAACGGCTTCCAGTGTTATACCTATTGTGGACATGTCCATTGGCTGCCCTGAATGGCATTAGTAATAACCCCATGCATCCTTGTTACAAGTTCAAACAATGGAATGTTGATTCAGCCAATATAATAAGGATTTATGACTTCCAATTTGAAGTGTCATTTTCTATATAGCCTACACTTTCTCCTTCTGAACTTCGGGTGAGGCTGCGTGACAATGGACACACCATCAGCCGCTCTGCCCAAAACACCAGCTACCCGGTGAATGCTTGATCATTTTTGAATCGGGGCCTTAAACATGTTAATGTACACATGACACCTGACCACGCGTTGCTTGACATATACACTGTGATTAGTGGGTTCTTTAAGGTGAAGGGCATCCAGTTTACACACAGAAATCCAGCTTCACTTTAGCAGCCCTTTCTTTCTTGCTCTCCCACACACACACACCACCCTGCCTCTTCCTGCACTGATAACAGACAGGGGTGAGAGACAGTATGACGGGGTTGTGATTCAGTTTTAACGAGGGGGCCAGGGAGTACAGTGTCAGCTCTTTGACCCCCCCCCAAAACGCTGGCTGACACACACACAAGTACACACCCCTCCCAACGGCCTCTGTCTGAGGAAGTGGATCCTGCAGTGTCTGTTCAGCTCAAGAGACAAGACCAACACTTCTTTAAGATGTCAAAGCCAGCATTGTTCAGACAACAACTGCTGCTGCTTTACAGTAACTAGACGACATCACAAACAAAGTTATGTTTGAGGAAGTATTTTCCTGAATTACTAATAGCGTCACGCAAACCAGAAAAACGTGACAAAATGACATGATTGTTTTTGACCGTGGGCCCCATGTGCAACACACCCATTGGAGATTAAAATAAAGATGTCTGTCCCTAACTCGGGTTGAATCCCAAATCAAATGTTATTTGTCACATGCTCTTGTAGCGGATGTGAAACGGCTAGCTTAGTTAGCGGTGTGCGCTAAATAGCGTTTCAATCGGTTACGTCACTTGCTCTGAGACCTTGAAGTAGTAGTTCCCCTTGCTCTGCAAGGGCCGCGGCTTTTGTGGAGCGATGGGTAACGACGCTTCGAGGGTGACTGTTGTCGTTGTGTGCAGAAGGTCCCTGGTTCGCGCCCGGGGACGGTTTAAAATTATACTGTTACACTCTGAACACAACAGGTACCTTACTGTGAAATGCTTATTTACCAGCTCTTAACCAACAATGAGGTGAAGAAGATAGAGAATAAAATATTTACTAAATAAACTAAAGTAAAAATATATAACAAATAACAATAATGAGGCTATATACAGGGGGTACCGATACTGAGTCAGTGTGTTCGGGGGTACAGGTTAGTTGAGGTAATTTGTACATAAAGGGTCTATGCATAGATAAACAGTGAGTAGCGGGGGGGGGGTCAATGAAAATAGTCCAGGTTCCCTAAACAATGCACTACTTTTGTACAAAGGTAGTGCACTACATCGGGAATAAGGTGCCATTTGGGACACGCTCCCTGTCCTCCCGGCAGGAAAGATCTCGTTTTCTGTGCTGTGGCTGTGCAGGAAACTCAGCCATTCACCCAGCCATATACTCCCATCCTGAACTGGGCTGGGGGAGTGATCGAGCCTGTTAAGAGCCAGGAGGGAGGGAGGGCATAGAGAGAGGGAGGGGCACCACCACAACCCCCAAAATAAAAACGAATAATAATTACTTTATTTCCATCTCAAAACACACAGATGTTTGCTTCCTTCCTCTCCCTTTTAATGTCTGATGAGATGAAGTCACTTTTCTTTTTGCCAACCACGTCTCCCCCCCCCCCCCCCCCAAAAAAAACAATATCAATATCGTTGATTTGTTTTGGTTCATGTGAAAGGAGTTTCTTCTTTTGATTGAGCCGGACTGTGGCATTCCCTACACTTGTCACTGTGTACTGTGATATCTCTCATAGGCGCGTCTCGGCCCAGACGGTCCAGCCCTGGACTTTCCTCCATGTTGATCATAAGGACAGGAAGATGGAGTTGGCAGTCCCCTGACTTCCATTCCTTCAACATCTTCTCCAACCAACGTCCCTTGCGTTCCCTCTTTGGCCCGTAGCTCCATCTCAGTTTGTCTCTCATATCCATTTGACAATTCAGAGAAATCACAACTGTACTATATTCACTATTATCCTGTGACTGTTTGTGTGATTGATACCTATTACATAAAATGTCTCTGTATCTGGTTGAAATAACCTTTTGCATGCCGGGAAAGAATGAGAGGCACATGAAAGTGATGTATCAATATCTATGGGGGTCATACACAATGTGCTGAAAGACTAAATTGTTGTTAGAGGCAGCACAGGGCATTATAGTACAGCAGTATTGTACAGCCAGTATAATGTATCCACTGGCAAACAGTGTTCAGGAAATTTTCCAGGAAGCTGGAAGGATCTGGTAATGACACACTATGGCCTCTGACCTCTAACCTGTTCATTTAATATTCTATAAATAATAAGAGGTATGAGACCCGTGGAGATACTGACATTTAGCATTTCTTAATCACCCCTTTTCATTGTGACAGTATCTTTCCCCTTTTTATGACTCCCAGCTATTGTTCGGCGATGGATAAAAATAATATGCTGGTATAGCTAGCAGTGGCTGGGGCCGGTGTCTTGGGTGAGCTGGGTTCAGGGTCTGAGGAGGGCTGGGGGGGGCACAGTGTCAACCTGGGTCTCAGAAAACAAAGGAAGGCAACTCTGGAAGTCTGAGAGAGACAGTTGTGTGTGTGTGTGTGTGTGTGTGTGGCAGATATAGGACTGGAGTGACTTTCTCCTGCTCTTACTCAGCCTTTCTGTAATGGACACGCTTAACCTTCCATCTAGGCTTTAATAAACCAATAAGAGAGTGATAACAGTGGTGGGGAATCCCTCCAATGATGATCTGTGGACAAAAAGCATATCAAGTTTATAGGGATATCAGGATGCGTATTGATGTCGGAAAGTTAGACATCAGAGTTGTACTTCAAATCTAAAACTGGGTAAATGTGCAACAAAGTATATTTTATTAAGTTATACAAATAGTAATATGGTTAGTTTATTGTTTAAGTCATTTCTGTCCGATGATTCTGTGATAAATGTGTTGTTGAACAAGTAGGCTAGTAGTCCGACTGGTTCACCTCTACAAATGTACATAATAAATTACCAACATCACCATAATGCGTAGGCCTATACGAGGTTATCTTAATCTCTGCCTCTAGAGGGGAAAATCCCGGACACCTACTGTATAACAACAAAGTCCGGCAATAACGTAAGTGGGCTAATCATGTATCGCTTGTAAACTTGAATTGGAGGCGTGTGCTTTCGAAGTGGGAGAGCGCATAGGAAGGGAGGGCAAACTGGTCCACACACTAATAAGAACCCAATGGCTGGGGCACCGCGGACAGGAGCGCTTCAACGAGACACGAGAGACAAGTAGACGGACAAAACCTCTCGAGGTGCATTGCTGAAGGCAGACATGGGATGAGGTTCAAAGAACGCCACTGAGAATTCGCAGGGCAGATATTTCACAGATAAGCAAAAGTGAGGTGCGAGTCAGGTTTGCGCATCGCTACTGAAGTGCCCGGGGACTGGAGAGAGGCAGTGGGTAGGGTGACTGGACGCACGAAACACCTGCTTGGTAACAGGTAGCCTACCTCCAACAACGGATAAGGATGAGATCTATTTATTTTTCATGAATTGTGAACAGAATAAAAGGATGAACATTCTGGAAAGGAAAATAGTTTAAATGTCAAATTATTAGGAGAAGCAATCAACAAAAATTACACTAGAAAGATAAAAAATATATATTTAAAAAATAGAGTAGTGAGTAGAGAATGTATTAACTATGAAGTTAATTTAACGGATCAACATGGGTTTTACAGAAGAAATTAGTTTATATACTTTCGGTGTGGATTCTGATCCATAATGGCCAAACTTTCTCTATAGAAACATTATAACTCCACTACATCCCATGATCTAGAATGGACCACCACCAAGATTTGACCACCATCATTCAAATGCTATCAGGTGCCTGAAGCGGGGCTTGCTCAGCTGGCACGGTAGGTCAGTGATAATAGGGACCCAGACCCAGAACTCTCCCCAATGAAGGTGTCCTCCTGGTGGGTAAGCCTGGCATGGCTTGGCCTGATCGCCATCTTCACATGGAGCTCCATGGTCCAGGGGTGCGGGCCAGGCCCTGGGTACGGCTTCCGCCATAGGTCCAGGAAACTCACCCCCATGCCTTACAAGACCTACTTCCCCAAACTTTCTGAGAACAACCTGGGTGCCAGTGGGAGGTCAGAGGGCAAGATCACACGCAACTCAGAACGCTTTAATGAACTGGTGTGTAACTACAACCCTGATATCATCTTCAAAGATGAGGAGAAAACCCTTGCTGACCGCTTCATGACCAAGGTAAGACTGGTTCTTCAGAGACTGGCTCAGACAGTGTGTGTGTGTGTAATGGTTAGCCAAGTTCAATTATCTGATTGTACACAAACTGTAACTGCTTCTGTGCCCCATGGGACCCACTTGGTGCCCTTTCACTTCATCCATGTTGAAGACTGTGTGTACAGTAAGTGTGGTCAGTATAAGGTACAACTGGTTCAGACAGTGTGTAATGGTTAATCTAGTTCAATTATCTCCAGGTTTAAGTTTGATTTTCTATTACATTTACTGTGGGATCACTTCCAAGGTGACAGACCCACTTGGTGCACTTTCCATTGACCCTTGTAACTCACTGGTCACTCGTGACTGTGCGGCCCTGGTAAAGTAATGTAGTTAGTATTAGACAGGCCAGTAGGTCCCTATCATAATATCATAGATGGAGGATACTCCTTCAGTGCAGGGAAGCTGGTTCCTTGTGGCAGCTCATAGGGGAAATCCCCCTACTGGATGATTGATTAACTACAGCAGGTGGTGGTATACACCGATGTACATGTTGCTCTCTTCTCTAGTCTGATAAACTGGTTATTAAATGAACATCAGTTTATCTGTGTGTCATCCCTACATTTACAATTTTAATTACCTCATGAAAAGTTGATCCAATAGTGGATTCACTGTCATGACCTCTGTATTAGACAAGTTGCTCACAGTATTCTGATGTGAATTTTAAAAAATGGACGCCCGGAACTGGATCTATTTGATGAAAAATAAGTTCACACTTCCCCTCTATCTTAATAAGATGGGGGGGGGGGGGGGGGATCAGGATGTAATTTAATATGACTCTCTGGAGAATGCGCTCCAACCCGTGATCATTTCCCCTTAATCTTTAACCAAAGTCTTTGTTGCTTGGTAATAAAACGATTCCTCTGGTTCCACTTGCCTGCTCCGTGTGTGCTTACCAGGAGGGATTCATAGGTGAGGCCAGGCAGGTAACCTTGCATAGTGTACATTAGCGTCAGGTATGCAGTATGAACATTTAAAATATTATCAGGACTGGTGAACAGGAGTTGAGACAGTCACAGGAACACAGACCTCTCTCATATCTTGTAGCTGACCTCTTTAGAATATCAAGGAAGCCACAGTGTGATGTTGGCATTTTGAGTTGAGGAACAATAGACATATTGTTATTGCTCTCAAATGGCTGGTAGACTCTCCGGACAAAAAGGATGCCAAAGAGGTTCTGCGGCTGTCCCCATAGAAGAACCCATTTTGGTTCCAAGAAGAATTCTACCTGGAACCAAAAGGGTTCTACCTGGAACCAAAAGGTGTTCTTCAAAGGGTTCTCCTATGGGGACAGCCGAAGAACCCCGTTTGGTTGTATTCTCAACTTCTGATGTCAAGTGAGAATCGATGAACAATAGGCTACAAGAGGTCGTGGGATACTTCAAGCGTACAATAGGTCTGCTGTAATCTTCAAACTAGTTGTCAGATTTCTTAAAATGCACCGTCATTAGGAACATCAATACCATCCTTCACAATTGAGCATAACAACGTTTCTTATCAAAGTAGGCTACTCTACACTGGTGTGGTGATGCTTGGAGTCCTTTGTTGGCTCCTGACTGGTTGTGTATGATGTGAATCTATGTTCCTTCCTTTTTTTTGAATGATTGTACAGTATTTGTGAAGGAAATCTGTGGTCCAGTGTGTGCATACCCTTCTGATGCCCAGTCTGAGGACCAGCGTGTATGTGCATGTGTGTGTACAGTATGTGTGCATGTGCCCCTCTCTCTGACCAGATGTGAAAGACGTTCTTTGTGTAGGGTTTGGACACTCAGAGGGGTCGCCTATACAAAATTCTCGCCTGCTGAAGTAATGGCACCGTCGGAAAAGCCGACTATTGTAGTTCAATAACAATGAATCGCCTCTCTTCAATGGCATGGCGAGAAAAATGTAGCCAGTTTGTTTTTTGTCCCTCGTTCTTTTCTCACTCGGGCTGTCACACTCTCAAGTGCATGCCCCATACATTCCTCCCCTCTCTCTCTCTCTCTCTCTGCCCTCTCACTTAGTCTGAACCTGGCCTCCTCGCTGTTCAGCATCTCTCTTGCTCTCTGACTCTCTCGCTCCGAAATATGGTTTAAAAAAAAACCTCTCTGTTCCAACTCGCTGGTAATTGGGACTTTCAGGAGCCGATGCGTAAGAGCCTAGATTTAGCCTCTGACGAGACATCTCGCAAACTGCTATTGTGTGACATTCAAACATAATACCGTATGCATCACTGGGTGTAAGAGTCATGATGTTCACATTTCTGATCAAAATGTCTCCAAGGTGACACAAAAGACATCATGACTAAAACCTTCTGAACTAGAGAACGGCCTTGATTATTCCCTCACCCTGCAGAAAAAGGCCAAGGAATGTTCTAGAATGGCTACAGTAGCTTTGTGTTCTTATGCTGATTGTTTGAGAAAGGTTGGAGAAGGGCGGCAATGGCCTTTACAACCACTGAACACAGGAGGGGAAATTCTGATGATGTCAATGGAGACAAACGTTACCAAAGTTATTCTATAATCTAGGCAGAGGTGATAGGAAGTACAGTCAGTTACTGAAGTGTTGTTTTATTCGGTATTGCTTTTACAAGGGGTTGAATGTGACTGAGTGAACAGTCACAGTGGGTGAGGTAGACAGAGGGCTCACAGCCACGTTCGGTCTCAAGCAGTGCCATTTCTCCCGTTAATGAATGATTCAACCCGTCTCTGTTGCCTCAGCTCGTAGGGGTTTCATACATGTCGATAGTCCTAGAGTCGCCATCTACATTACGCTGAAACTACTTGTCAACAGCCTCGTAATTCTCATGAGAATATGAGGGCTAATTGAATTGAAAGCAATCATGTTGAAAATGAATTACTATTGACATGCAGTATATATATACACTGTAGTTATTGTGACGGCATATTATCTACTCTGTCAGTGTTTATTTTTCAAACTTATACAGTATATATAGTGTTGCTCCAAATAAACCTTTACTCTTATCAGTAGCATTGTATTGAATAGTATCATATTTGATTACTTCAATGCCTCTCCATCCCTCTCTCCCTGTCCCTCAGCGCTGTAAGGACTGCCTCAACAAGCTGGCCATAGCGGTGATGAACCACTGGCCTGGGACAAAGCTGAGGGTGACAGAGGCCTGGGATGAGGATGGCCATCACCCCCCTGACTCTCTTCACTATGAGGGGAGGGCCGTGGACATCACAACGTCGGACCGCGTCCTAGACAAGTACGGCATGCTAGCCCAGCTGGCTGTGGAGGCTGGCTTCGACTTTGTGTACTATGAGTCCAAGCACCATGTGCACTGCTCTGTCAAAGCTGGTAAGTCAAGTAGGGCTAATAATTGGCATATTTAACATGACAGACATCACCACCCACACACACAATCATATATTATAGATTGATATAATAACATTATTCATCTGAATCTTATTATATTACATCAAGGAAATAGAGCGTTTCAGTCATCTGAAGCCTTTCTCCATTGTCTTGGATTCCTCTCTTCAGATCACTCGGTGGCAGTGGAGAAAGGGGGCTGTTTCCCCGCCTGGGCCCGGGTGAGTGTAGCCGGAGGCGGACAGAAGACCCTGGCGTCCCTGGAGCCTGGAGACAGAGTGTTGGCCCTGTCTGAGTCAGGACACGTCGTCCTCAGCCGTGTCCTTCTATTGCTACACCAGGACCATGAGAGCAGGTCCACTTTCCTCGTCCTGGCCACACAAGATGGCCACCGCCTTGCCCTCACTCCCCACCACCTGGTCTTCTTGGCCCCCCATTACAAACTCCACCACAGTGAGTACCAGGCTCGGTTCGCCAGTAGAGCCAAACGGGGAGACTATGTACTCGTCCATGGAGCAGACGGTCGACTACAACCATCTCGGGTCGTTTCGGTATCACAGGAGGAAGGGGTGGGAGTTTACGCACCCCTGACTGAACACGGCACTCTGTTTGTGGATGGGGTGCTGGCATCCAGCTATGCACTTCTAGAGGACCATAGACTGGCACACTGGGCGTTTGGGCCTCTGAGACTGCTGCTCTCGGTCATCCAGCTAGTTCGGGGGGAGGGCACACAGGGGGAGCGGGTCACAGAAGCAGAGAGAGGGCACACTGAGACGCCGCCCAGTCACTGCAACACTCACCAGAAGAGCCTGAGAGTTTGGGGGAATCAGAACCTCAGCAGCCCAGGCGTGTATGTGAATACAAACACTTCCGACAGACAGAGTCATTGGACCTCTGTACCCAGAAACAGAGACATTGAGGGAGGGAACTGTGACTCCGTGCCAGATAAAGTTCTGAGTGTGCACTGGTATGCTAGGCTGCTACACCGGCTTGGACAGATCTGTCTAGACCCGGAGACATTTCATCCCTAATATAAAAACACACTGTAGTTACATTTACACCGTGTCCTATCGAGATACATTTCCACTATAACGCTCATATTCTTTTGCCCCATCTCTTACTGCTGCAACCTCATTTGAAACCTTATGCACTGAAAGGGCGTATTTGCATCTTACTCACTGGTATTTGCATCGTAATATATTCACATTGTACCTCCGCTTTTCCATTCATTAAATGTGTTAACGGTTGTCTGGTTATGATGAATGAAGAATCGTCCCGTCTTCAAAAGGTAATGCTTAAAATGTGTCATAAAATGCTTTTACACAAGTTAATTCCTGAGAGAAATGAACTCGCCATAATAACTACTGCATCAGCATAAAACGTTTGTGTGTTGTCAAGAACCCATTGCATATGTATCTAATTGAGATAACATCTAAGTCAACAGACAATGTGGTTTTCCTATATACTTTATTATTCTAAAACAACGAGGAAATATGAGTATGTACCAGAAACAATAAAATATTTATTTTTTGTACTTTCTGAATCATAATATATAAATGTAGCAATTTATAAAACGCAACATGTAAATGTGTTGGTCCCATGTTTCATGAGCTGAAATAAAAGATCCAAGAAATGTCTCTCAGATTTCGTGCACAAACTTGTTTAGATCTCTGTTAAGTGAGTATTTCTCCTTTGCCAAGATAATCCATCCACCTGACTGCAGTAGCATATCAAGAAGCTGATTAAACAGCATGGTCATTACACATGTGCACCTTGTGCTGGGGGACAATAAAAGCCCACTCTAAAAAGTGCAGTTTTGTCACACAACAATGCCACTGATGTCTCATGTTTTGAGGAAGTGTGCAATTTGCATGCAGACTCCAGGAATGGTGTTAACGTTTTGAACAGAGTGCCTCAGGGTGGCGGTGGGGTTATGGTATGGGCAGGGATAAGCTACAGACAACGAATACAATTGCATTTTATCGATGGCAATTTGAATGCACATCGATACTGTGACGAGATCCTGAGGCCCATTGTCGTGCCATTCCTCCGCCGCCATCACCTCATGTTTCAGCATGATAATGCACAGCCCTTTGTCACGAGGATCTGGACACAATTCCTGAAAGCTGAAAATATCCCAGTTCTTCCATGGCCTGCATACTCACCAGACATGCCACCCATTGAGCAAGTTAGGGATGCTCTGGATCGATGGGTACAACAGCGTGTTCCAATTCCTGCAACTTCGCACATCTGAAGAGGAGTGGGTCAAAATTCCACAGGCCACAATCAACAGCCTGATAAACTCAATGCGAAGGGGATATGTCCTGCTACATCAGGCAAATGGTGGTCAAACCAGATACTTACTAGTTCTGATCCACGTCCCTTTAAAAAAAAAAGGTATCTGTGACCGACAGTATTCCTAGTTATGTGAAATCCATAGATTAGGTCCTAATTCATTAATTCAATTGAATGTCTTCCTTATATGAACTCTGTAAAATCTTTGAAAATTGCTGCATTTATATTTTTGTTCATTGTATTTGAATTATTATAACTATAGCCTCACTTGTTATTTGTTATAGTGCCTTTGATTTAACACAACAATCATTGTATTATTTTGTAATGTAAACCCTGCAAAACAATAATCCTGCTTGTGAATGTAGATTCTCTCTGTTAAATCTTTCTGCCTCTGCTAGGATTTGGGTTACAAATTACATGTACAGGAGACTACATGGAAAAACTAGAGAAATCTGACCAAGGCCTATAGTCATTTTTGGAGATTCCGAACTACAGTGGGAACTATGTCTTGGTGCCTGTGTAATTTAGCAGAGCGGGTTAAACCTCAGATATCCAGCAGGACTGTTGGCGTAGTCGACAGTAGTTAATAAGAAACCCAGACAGACTTAATATTCTCCCATGCTGACCTCTCTCTCTCTCTCTCTGTTTATCTTAATCATATTCTCCATCCTGGCTCCTGGGAAATGGAATCTCTATGTTCCAATTCTCCAAATATTTTACAAGTGTATGTGCAGCTTGTTAATAGCGCATGTAGTACCGGTAAGTTGTGGGTTAATTATTAAGTCCACGTTTTTATTCTCCTTTGTACCATGAACAAACCAGTCCCTCGTCTTATTTGTCTCATTTATTTATCTTGAAATGTTCTCTTCTCAGCTCCTTTATACACACACACACACACACACACACACACACACACACACACACACACACACACACACACACACACACACACACACACACACACAGTGTTTATCCCAAGACAAATAATTCAAAGGTTATACACCCCCTTGTGGAGAACCTGAAATCATGCTTGTGGATTATATGTACTTCAGTCTTTTTTAGCTATTGCTCTTATACCTGTGTAATAATGCCATAATTACACTAGTAATTTGTTATTAATAAAACAGGAATGTAAATAAAATGCACTAATTTAATTGCATAGCAATGAGTTATCCAGTCCAGGTAAGGGCTCCATCCTCATTTAGCCTCATTCTGTATACTCAATAAATGCACTCTAAGATGGACTAGAAGAAGGGATAGCCTAATTGTTGAGAGCGGTGTTTGTTTTGGAAATCATAGAGAGAGAGAGAGAGAGCGAGAGAGAGAGAGAGGGGAATAGAGTAATAGGGTTGGGGGAGGTGAAAGGTGTTCGAAACTAAATAAAAAGGAACAAGCTGAATGTCATTGTTCTGGTTAGTAGACAGCTGTGAAGGTATTCTATCCAGGGGATTATCCTTGCAGAGATAGAAGGGGCAGATGGGATGCACAGACAGATCAAATCAGACCTATGGGAGAAGCCCAATAATATAATACCACCCACCTTTTACCATTGTTGACCAATCACAGCACAGTGTCACAGATTATCACAGAATCCCAACCAGTCCCGGCCTTCAAAAATCCAATCCAATCCTGCTAAAGCCAAATAGGAGTTTGGTAATCCAGTCAGGGCCACCAGCCTATTTTAAATCAGCTTCTTAGTTATGAAAACCAAACCAGCACAACCAACTAACCATTACATGGTTAGTTAGTTCACAGGCAAACTGTTAGTCTGATCTGAGAGAATAGCAGGTCTTTCAATAGAACGTTGGACAGCCTGCAGTGCAGTGATTTAGGCATATTCATTAACAAAACGAACATTTTCAATAACGAATGATCAGGGTAAAATTCAGTATGGTGAACGGCTGTGGGACATGAACACGCTCCTGTGCCCTGTATCAGGACTCAGGAGTGAATGTTGAGATGTGTTTGTTTGCATTCAGTGTATGTGTGATTGTGAGGACCAAGATATAGAATCAGGGCCTTGAATTTGATGCACACATTCAGAAAAGATGAATCAGTGATGCCTATCTACCTATAACTCAGTAGCGGAAGGACCAAATGGCCAGAATAAGCATTCTGTACGGGCTGAAGACACTTATTGGTCCAAGCAAGTAAATTATAGCCAAGAGGGAGTTGCAGTGGTGTAGACCAGTGAGAGAGCACTTGATCATTCATACTTGGAACTAAGTGAATGGGGCAGAATTAGGTTGATTGATTCCTCTGAATAACATGCTAGATCTGCAGAACATTGTTGCCATGTTCATGGACAATGGCATGGTAGTGCATGGCCAGGGTACAGGAATCACCATGGAGATGCAGACCGTTATAGGCCAGTGCTATCAGGACAGTAGCATACTGGGACTCTGGGAGGAGTGAAGGCAAGAAGCCTACCTGGAGAAGTAGGATTTAATCTGAGTATCAGTGAGAGAAAGAGGCAATTATAGCATGTGTGGAATACAATAACCTTTCAGACAATGAGCTATCTTCCTCAACTCTACAACATATCCAAAGCAATCAAATTCCATGATTGTTTTCACAGTTTTGCTTCGTGTGTAGTAATTGACATTGGTCTCAGTCAGATGATCTGACATTATGGTGTAAAAATAATGGCTTCCAAAATTTCCATCCCTTTAAACACATTACTAATCTGCCACACACAGACTTATTTTGTAAAATTAGGATAAACTATCCACAAAAATATTATATTCCTGAAAAACTTAGATACATTGTTGGCTTTGAGCTAACATAGCTAGCTATTACAGCCAGCAATTTGGAGTTGCGCATGCAAATTCCTCCCTTCCAGACTTGAGATGTTTTGACGTTGTTGTTATTAGCTTGCTAGCTGCTAATTTAGCTAGCCACTTGACGGAGCACACTCGTGTGGATTTGTTCAATGAAGTCTTAAGTGAAAGTGATCCGGACAAGAGTAGCTAGCTAGCTAACGTTCAAGGCGTCAAGTGTCTTAAACATTGTTTCAAATATTGCCTGAAAGTTTAGCAAGGTAATAAATCGAGATATTGCCTAATTTTGGATCGAATATCGGATGCAAATGTACTGTAATCTCCGGACCAGCAAGCTGCTGAGAAGCTAGTGTCGTTAGCCAGTTACCTAATTTAGTTAGCATCAACTACTGAACAATATCCACCTATGTTTCGGAACATCGATATTAATTGTGCATTTTCCCGGAGGATTACAATTGCAGAATTTTCGACCGTTGCTTTTAGTGGAATTGTTTTCATAGCGTTTTAGCAACTGTATCAACTCTGCCTCTCCAGCTCCGACCGTGGCTGGCTGGCTAGCTAAGCTAGTTATCCAGCCTGCCGTGCCATCCGCTGTGCACTTCCCCCACTCACCTCCTTCTCCAGCCGGGTAGCTTTAGCTAGCCCGCTAAGTAAAATGAGACCAGCATCAACTATTTAACTGTGTAGCCTGCTGCAAAATGGATTGTAATATGATGTATGAAGACACAACCATCACATTGTAAGGTGAGTTGTTTGGTTGAGTAACATAACAGCTATTTGACGAATCAATTTCCCTGACCTTTAATGCTAACATGAGCTAACTAGTTGATTAAGGATGGCCAATCGCTAACGCGTTAGCTACACTGACTAAATTAGCTAACTATAACTACCGCTACATCGACTAGTTAGCAAACGACGTGAATGTACTCTCTGCTAGTGTAAGTTAGCTAACTTTATATGCTTAGCAAGATAACTAAACATAGCTAGCTATGTTTATTTAACTGTTGGCCCCCCTTATTATTTCAACTGCGTAGCTAGTCAACTCAACGTTAGTTATCTTGTTTCCTAGTTAGCACCTATGTTCATCAATCATGTAGCTTAGCTAGTTGACCCAACGGTTAATTCAAACAACCGTTGGGGTTGCTGTTTTGGACATATGCATTGTTGATTTTTGCTTGTAGTTGCCTATCAAGTGGACTCAAGTGTGTTATTCTTGGTTAACTAACGTTAGGCAGGGTCATTGTTTGGCAATATCTAACTAGGTCATAAATCAGGGTCCATTCAGACAAGCTAAGGTTAGCTGGTTAACTTGCTACTAGTAACGTTAGTTAGCTCTGTGTGCTACACGAGTTTCGCTCTAAACGTTAATAAGTGACTGAAATACGCTGTAATCGGGACAGGTAATCAACTAATTTAGCTGTGTGGTTGTCTGTGGCTTTCAGTTCTGTCTGTATTTACAGTAATCATAGTGATCACTGATAGATTCTAGCTAGTTATTGGCTTGGTTACAAAATGGCAAACTAGTTACATGGCCACCCTTTACAAAAGTCACAATACAATATACGTCTTCTTGTAGCCTATACGGTATAGTAGGTAGCAGTAGACCACTAACAGTCGCTTAGGGAAATGGACCAGTCCCCCAAACACATTCTGCGTTACTCCAATTATACAGTTTGAGATACTGGCTATGTGCTTTGCCAAGTAATTCGTTACCTCAACTACACGATGATTTCATCCGCGGAGTTGCCCCCAGACTAGGTTTTGAAATGAACCTCTGACTCCTTCGATTTGCTATTTAGTCGATACTTAAATGTACATTGTTAAACCTTTACCTCTGTTGCGTGGCTTTCTTTGTTAGCTGAAATCCATACTCTTAATAAAACCTTGATCAAATACAACCACCGACATTTTCCTCATTGCTGTTGCTCTAAGATGACAACTCAACGCGATTGTGCATGTGCCAATTGAATCTCAACAAGGACACAGCCAGTAGTTGTATTTGATTGTTTTATTACAATGTATGGATTTCTGCTAACAATGGCGTGCAACAGAGGACATAGGTACATAGTAAGGGTTTAAGATGTACGTTTTGAAGTATCAACTGCATAGCGCACGCTCAAATAACTCCGTGGATGAAATCATCATGGAGTTGAGATACTTGGCAAGTAATGTGTCTACTTCATGTTGATGTGCAAATTGTAGCCATCTTGCTAATTTTCATGGCAAGAATATGTGCAAATTGTGATCTGATTCTGAACACAACCAGCTGCACTGGAATTAGCAATACTGTGGCTTGCTGTAATAAACACAGGTATAGCCCTAACATGGGGATTTGTGAGTTTCTTACAGTAGACCCAATTTAGTAAAACAAATTGATGAATGGGATACGCCAAACACAGGAGGCTGCTGAAGAGAGGACGGCTCATAATAATATCTGGGAACCATCAGTTTGAGTTCTATACTATTCCAGCCATTACTATGAGCCCGTCCTCCCCAATTAGTGTGCCACCAACCTCCTATGACTCAAAAGCCACACATCACTGCATACAATTAATTGTACATTACAGAAATTATGTGGAGGCGAGGTACATTTGATTAGTTGTTCATGTTTCACAGTAGTGAAGGTTAGGACATGGATCTCATTTATTTAACTAGGCAGGTCGGTTAAGCACAAATTCTTATTTACAATGACAGCCTAGGAACAGTGGGGCAGATTTTTACCTTGTCAGCTCGGGGATTCGATCTTGCAACCTTTCGGTTACTAGTCCAACGCTCTAACCACAAGTCTAACTCCTGTCCAATTAGCTGACTAAACTCCAATGTTGAAGGAAGTTTCTGATGAACTCCACCAAAGGAGTGGAGCAGGGACCAGGCTTTGTGAAATTCAGCTCTGACTACATTGATTCGCCCAAGATCAATAAATGTACATTGTAAAAGCACTAACCATGTACCTGTTTGTCCTCTGTTGTTGCTTGCTTTTTAATAAAAACAAATCCATACTTTTTATATAAAATACAATCACTGACTGTTTCCTTGCTGAGATTCAATTGGCACATGCTCATTTGCCCTGAGCGTTATGTGATTGTTTGATATATTTTATTTTTCAATAAACAAAGGCACAACTACAGAAGACAAACTAACTGTTGTTGGGTTAATTTGGGCTGCAGCCATTACTGCAGGTGGCATAGTTTTGTGGCTTCAACCTTCACTAAATATGTCATAATGCTACATCTTGGAAAATGTAGTCTACACGGTTAACAAATCGATTACTCAACAATGTCATATTTTCACTGTACCTTTAGTCCGTATAATTTTAGCGGAACTCTGCTGCACAGTGGTATGGCTTCAGCACGAAATTGACACTGTTGCAACAGGAAGTAATGTACACGGAAGTTGTATTTTCTTTGTGTATCTCGGTTTAGGGTTGTTTTATTTAAAGAAAACAACATTTAAGTTCCTATATTTTGTTCTTTTTCATACATGACTTGTGCGGGTTTGGATTATGTATTGCTGGCAAAACAAAGATTGAAATGTCTTCAAACATTTCTAATATATTTAGCTAGTCGCCGACACGCTATTTTCACGCAAATAGTTTGCGAATCCCGGGTAGCCAGCTAGCTACTTGGTTAGCAAGAAGGCTATCAGTTAACGACGTAGCTGGCGGTTTCAACTACCTTTGAGCACACAAACAGCCATATTCATTCCGATAGATTGGATCGCGGTCAATCGATGACGTGTGTCAAAATGATGCATTTAGTATCCCAATGCAAATAACTAAAGGTTTGTATTGAATTAGTTATCTTCCTACGAACGTTAACTAGTTATATTTAGACGTCTCTCTTGTCAGTCGTCTGAGGTTATGAGATAGCCAAAACAGCTAGCTGACGTCGGCTGTCTATTTAATAGTCTAGCTAATATAGCTACTGCAACAATGTGAAATATCGGGCTTCTGCCCTGCACAAAAGGGAATTGAGCCTTGCATGATTTTGCGATTGGAAGTCCGATAACATAACTGTGACAACCGGTAGTTGTTGGTTTGTCCCGCGTACGAATATGTGGTAAATCGTGTACATATGTAATGTTATTGTTTATTTTGGTATATGATAACGTGGCTTGCCTCTAATATAATTCGGTGACTTTATTGTTTGTTTATGTTTCAGGTCTCTGTCAAGGAGATCAGCAGAGGGGATGGACAAGCCAAAATCAAACTGCGAAGAAAATGTCTCTGAACCGACAGGTACAATGATATACGTGCTGTGGTCAGAAAACAGTAGTTAATCATTTGAATCATTTTCAACGATACACATTTGTTTTATTTCAAGGACTCACAAATGTATAATGTCAGTTTCATTACTTCCTCTGCAACTATTCTCCAAGAAATGCTCATCTAGGTTCTACAATGTAGGTGTTATTGAGCAGATTTGATTTTATTAGAACATTAATCAATAGATATATCAGAATTAAATTGTCGTTGCACATTTTTTTGGAATGGATTTCCATACAGTAGCCTGTATAGGAAACCTTTGCTAAAGAAGATATCAGAATGCCACTTACTTTAAAAAGCAATATCCATTGATTTAAAAAAAAACATGTGGACTAATGTTATGTTGATTCCTCAACCAGCTGATGAAAGCGCCCCTGCAGAGCAACCAGTCCCCTCAGAGGGGGAGTCAGAGGCCCCTTCTGCTGCAGAGGACACGTCGGACACGGCTGCCGCCACTTCCAACACACATGTGTAAGTCCATTTTTAGATGTTTTGGCCATTTTCTTTTTCTTTGACGTTTCAAATTACATTTATTGGCACAGTCCAATACCAGTCACACACCCAGATGACATTCTCTACAAAGATTTTTAGAGCAGACTCCCATTGGTCTGCTAAGAGTTGATGAAAATTGTCAGATCATGAGGGCCGTAGTGCACTGCCCAGCATTACATGGGAGATGTGAAATCAGAGGTTTACTCCCAAATAAGCTTTGCGGGATTTAAATTGTTAATGTTGAAGTATAATATGGAATGTAATAGTATTGATGTTTGAAGTGAGTGCTATAGTAATTTTGCTTCTTGTTGACCTGCACATTATTCCTTTTTTGGATCCCCTTACCTGCATGTTATCTGTCTGATACGGTCTGTCTGCACAGGGAGAGCAGCGTGAGGGCCTGTGCTCTCTGTAACTGCGTGGAGCGCAGCTTGCACGGACAACGGGAACTCCGACATTTTGGGGCATCTTCCTCCCGGCCGGCCCTAGAGCCCGCAGCTTCATCACTGCCAGGGCCTGGGAGCGATGACCTGTCTTCCATCGGATTCTCCAACTCTGACGCATCCTGTCTGGCAGCACAGTTGGAGGACACAGGTGGGACTCCACACTCATCACATCACATTTTCATTTTGTTTTACGGAAACTGTTTTCTTGGTCAGGGGTGTATTAATAATATGTTACCCACTGGGGAGCTTGTACACACAGTGCAGTTTAAATAGTATGTCTATCCCCAAACCCATATTATAAAGCATTTGACTGAAATTCCAATTATTTATCAGAACAGAAGCCAGAGACCATACAGGTGTAGTATCTGATTCTTAATGTGTTGAGCAGAGGGTTGCTGGGTGCATCACTGGTGTGCGCTGTGGTCAGATGGAGTGAAGCAGGCGGAGGAGGCTGAGGAGGAGCTGGAGAATGTGGACAAGGCCGTCATCTCAGGGACACAGCAGGTAAGTTGACCACTCGTAGATTACACAAATGACAAATGCTTTTATAGATTCCAGGACTCTATATAACGTTTTATTTATATATGTGTGTGTATATATATATATATGTGTGTGTATATATATATATATATAATATATATAAACGTTAACAATTGTTGCTGACCAGGAGTATTAAAGAAGAACTCAACTGAACTCTGATGCAAAACTGTGCATGGTTCTGGGCTGTTCTGGATTCAGCTTAGTGAATGTAAGATAGAATGTACCTTCCATTAAACCTGCAGGCACATTCAGTAATGGTTTTCAGAAATTCTTAGGAAAGGAAAACCTGCACTCTCTCAATAGTATTATGAAGTACAATTCATTTGAATGCCGTGGTTCTATATTCTCTCCTCTAACATTTCTTTGTTTGTAGCTCAAATTCTTCCCTCTAGTGTTTCGCCTATAACCTTGTCTCTGAACCTTCTGTTTAGCTGTGTGAATATTGCAAGCGTCTGGGTGCTACCATCCGCTGCCATGCTGAGGGCTGCTCACGGTTCTACCACTTCCCCTGTTCTGCTGCCAGCGGCTCCTTTCAGTCCATGAAGCTCCTGGCTCTCCTCTGTCCAGAGCACATAGACAAGGCTGAGGAGATGGGTAAGGACACCTCCCAATGTTGAGGTCCAAAGCCCCAACTCGATCATTAGGTTATGCTCTGTAACTGTGAGGTACAGTATATATATGTATGTGTGTGTGTGTGAGAGAGAGAGAGAGTGATTGGGTCACTCAATCGTTTGGTTGGTGTATGTACGTGTGGTCACTCGATCATTTGGTTGGCTAACTATGGTTTGTTTGTCTGCCCTCCAGCGGGTGAGGAGGCACGCTGCGCCGTCTGTGACTCTGCCGGGGAGCTGCTGGACCTACTGTTCTGTACGGGCTGTGGACAGCACTACCACGCCGCCTGTCTGGAGATCAGCGCCACACCCATACAGAGATCAGGGTGGCAGTGCCCAGAGTGTAAAGTGTGCCAGACATGCAGGTGAGTGTCTCCTTGCTGCCCAATGGGTCATCCATTTTTTAAATGGAAAAATCGCTCTCTTTTTACATATAAATGTACTTTTTTTGTTTTTGTTCAATGGATTGATGTGCCCTCTGGGAAACTGTGAAACCATCTACCCACATGCTCCCAATTAGTAGGGGCAGGGGTTTCCCTGATCATGGGACTTTTTCAGGAAAACACTCTGTGCTGTTGCTGATGCATACAGCTGTTTACTGAATCAAATCAAGTTCTCTCTCATTTTCCAGGCAACCAGGGGAAGACTCCGTGATGTTAGTATGTGATGCCTGCGATAAGGGCTACCACACCTTCTGTCTCCAGCCAGCCATGGTCTCTCTTCCCTCCGACACATGGAAGTGCAGAGTAAGAGTGTGCTGAACCGAAGCTGATATAGCTACTCCTGCCGTAGTCTCCTCTGTTAGGAAAGGAGGATCCTGCTGCCCTATAATTGAAATCCTAACCAATGTGTTGTCAATAAACATATATTACTGTAAATGGTTAAAGTTATTCAACTGTTTATTTGGAGGCTTTTTAATGACAATTCTGTCAATTAAAGTATGAATATGCGAGAATATAACCTTTTCTAGGTGAACGTATCAGAAAGGAATCACTGTGTGTTTCCTGTGTGAATAACCTCTGTACTTTCCCGTTGTGTATCCCCCATCTCAGAGGTGTCGGGTGTGTACGGACTGTGGCGCTAATGGTCTGACGCAGCCCGGCTCGGCCCAGTGGTTTGACAACTATGCCGTGTGTGAGGGCTGCCAACGTACCCGCAGTTCTACGTGTGGCGTCTGCGGCAAAGCCTCGGAACCACCCGTCACGCTGCCGCGTTGTATCACCTGCAACAGGTATGTCTACCGCCTCAGAAGGAATCAATAAGTCAATCAATCAATCAAACGATTTAGAACGCCTTCCTCATCGAGTTGTTAACAAAGTACTTTACAGTTACCCGGCCTAGACCCTCAGCCTAAAGAACAATCGCAGTCATTTGCTAACTTTTTATGTAGAATTTGTCCCACCTTTGTTCCTTCATTCTTGAGCATTCCTCTGTCATCGACCTAGGTGGGTGCACAGTGAGTGCTCCTCTACGTCGGAGCCACCTGAGGAAAAGTGCACCTGTTCGCTCTGCCGAGACCGAGAGTCTGCGCCAGCCCCTGTCACACAGACTGACGGACAGACGGACTCAATGGAGATGCAGCCCACAGAGACGGGGTCAGAGGTGACGATAGAAGGACGGACGGACACCGTTGCCGAGATGCCGATCCAGACGGACGCAGCAGCTGAAGTTCCGGTGGAAAGGCAGACGGACGTGTCTGAGGAGGTGACGATAGAGCAGGTGGAGACCAAGACGGACGAGGAGGTGCCCATGGAGCTGGGTAGGTTGACTTGCCTGTTTTTTGTTGTCGTTATACTTGATAAAAAGGGAAGAGTTAACAGTTGGCGCCGTCTCTGAAAGAGCAGCATGACAAACTCTACCCGCGTTCTTACCTAAGCCATCCAATTTTTTTGTGACGCGTGATAAATGGTAGTACACAGAGTGCATGATGGGAGTGGTGAAGCTGACTTTCTTTTCAACAGGGACGGAGGCTAAAGTGGTAGAAACGAATGAGAGCACCGTGGAGGCGGGGCCTCAGCTGGAAACGGAGGAAGTCCCTGCAGAACAGCCCATGGTCCAGGCTGAGGTTATAGAAGAATGTCAAACAACCGAACAACAGGAGGCTCCTAGTTTACCTGTGGCTGTTGCAGAAGAGAGAACAGAAGATGCTTCCAACCAGATGCCACATCCCCAGGTCAGCTATGTCCCTATCCTTGAGTCTCCGGAGTCACCAGAACAGCAACCGCCACAGTCACCAGAACCAGCACCAGTAGTGCAGGTCGGCCCTGATCACAGAAAGGAGAAGGAGAGGGAGGAGGTCAAGCCCTCAACAGCGCAGCAGGCCACACAGGAGGAGAAGATAAGGGGTGAGGGCATGTCTACCACCAAGCCATCCATTCGGGACTCGCCAGAGTCACCGACCCCTCCCATTTCCATGCAAGAGGCGGAGCATGTTTCCATGGACACAGATGAGGCCGGGCTAAAGGAGGAACGCTCAGGGTCTCCCAATCCTCCTGCTCCACAGGCCGACACACAGGAGGCTGCTCCTTCTACTGTGGACATGGAGGACAGGGGGACTCACTCTGAGGAGGAGGAGGAGTTTGTAGAAGAAGAGGAGGAGCAGCAGGGGAAGGAGGCAGACGGAGAGGGTCATCATAGTCATCACAGAAGGGTCAAGATCAAGCAGGAGCCCCAGGACCCCACGGAGGAGCAGGAGGAGACGAAGCCTGATCAACTCCTCCTAGATGAGATGTCCAACCAGAGCCACCAGAGTCCCGGGGACGAGAGCAGCTCTGGCTTCCTTGGCTCCCCGGCCGAGAACGAGGCTGAGGCGGAGCCTGACGCACAGGTAATGGGGGCAGACACAGTGACGTTTAGAAATCACATTTAAAGCCTCACCTTTTTAGCTTGGCCTTTTAAAAAGGGAAATCTGCAGGTGAAACAATAACAAAGTGTCACCCTGCTACTGTTTCGGTAAAAAGCTGAGAGGTTGGAGAAATGTAACCTCTCAAATTCATGGACAGGGCTATGGATACAAGGACTGACCTTCCAGTCAAAAGAATTGATGTAGCAACTGCAGAGTGCCCTTTTAATCAGTCATTTTCTTGTTTTAGACATTCATGGAGTTTTATGTTTCTATTTTCATCCCCTTTACTGCTTCTCTTTTGCTTTTACTTTCATTTGATTGTTTTACTGTTTAGAGTGTTGCGATTTTAAATGCACTCTGAATAAAGCACTATTTTGTTTTGACAGCTATCCATGGAGCTTAGCCTGATGCCCACTGGCCGCTCGCGTTCCGACTCCCTGCTCACTGAGACGGACGACTCGCTGCCCTTTGACCCCCTCAAACCAGACGGGGAGAAGAAGAGGAGAGGCTCTCCGGGGCGATCCCGGGTCAAACAGGTGCGGTCCAGTAACAAGTTGGTGTCCATAGACAATCAACACTCATTCAAAAGTCTAACTCTGTCATAGGGCTTTTGTTGTTGCGATAGGCCCATTTCACAATGACGTTGAGGTTACAAAACTGTCAAATGTTCTGTGTTATATGTTGGCCAGTATGCAGTATGCAGTGGTCTTATTCATCAGTTGATGAGATACTGACACGGTTGGTGTTGGTCTTTTCAGGGGCGGGGCAGCAGCAGTTTCCCGGGGAAGCGGCGCCCTCGCGGTGGTGGCGGTGGCAGGGGCCGTGGCGGAAGGAACCGCCTCAAAGCCATGGCCTCCTGCATCGACGCCTTCCTGGTGAGTAAAACCGATCGACAACACCAAAACATTCAAATGTCATTTATTCACTAGCTCACTCACTCACTTCGTTATGTCATCAAATGTCGACATTGAACCTTACCATAGACATAAACCACAGCGGCAGTTTGTCACGGAACTCTAGAATGTTTGGAACTTGATCTCTTGTCTAAAGTTCATTCGATACAGATCACTTGATTGTAACTTGATATCAGAATGTGATTGGCTCTATGTGTTATTGCTGATCCTAGCTGAGCATGACAGCAGCAGACACTGGACTGAGTAAGGAGGAGGAGGAGGGGGAGGAAGATGAGGCTATGCAGAACACGGTGGTGCTCTTCTCCAACACCGATAAATTCGTCCTGCTTCAGGTAATTCTGGTCTCATGCTTTTCATTTTGATATTTTTCCAGTTCCCCTTTGACATGTACCATGTCAGACAATCATAGACATTTTTAAGCATCTTCACTGTAACCCAAGCTGCCTGTGTTTTTCCCTTCTCTCTGTCACCACCCCTCCCTCCCTCTTTCTCTCTCTATCAGGACATGTGTGTGGTGTGTGGCAGTTTTGGGAAGGGTGTGGAGGGGCAGCTGCTGGCATGTGCTCAGTGTGCACAGTGTTACCATCCGTACTGTGTGAACAGCAAAGTAAGCAGCAACTTCTTCATTCTTTATAACATCTTCAAACAGCTAGTCTTCCTAATAATATTACGTAGCGAGCCTTTCGCAGATGCTTTGCAATAGGCCACTGTAAAGAAATAAAACAAAGGTTCAAGAGTTACAACAGACAAGCCTCTGGCTTCATCTGGATGCCATTTTCAGAAATCCAACGTTAACTGTTTATTTGGATTAAAAAAAATATTTGTACACTGTATCCCCCCCTTCTCCTTCCTCCTGCAGATGACTAAGATGATGCTGCGTAAGGGCTGGCGTTGTCTGGAATGTATCGTGTGTGAGGTGTGCGGCAAGGCCTCGGACCCGGCCCGCCTGCTGCTGTGTGACGACTGTGACGTCAGCTACCACACCTACTGCCTGGACCCGCCCCTACACACAGTACCCAAGGGGGGATGGAAATGCAAATGGTAAACATGAATCCCAGCTCTTTCTCTCTCTTCAAATATACCCATAAAGAAGCAACGACAGCAACTCTTTCACCGGGATGGCCTGTTCAGTCATGCTTTTGGGTCTGAATAAGGTTAAAATGTAAATTCACGTGTACCAGAATCTGCATAGTATGCACACGACAACAAAAAAGTCCTGAAGCCTAACTTTAAAAGCTCAGATGTCTATCTTTTTACTTTCTGTTTCTCTGTTACATCTGAACTTATACATTTTCACGAACAGTACCAGCAACAAGAAATACACCACCATTTTGAACATTCACCTGTCAGATACTGTACTTGAACCTGATTGCACATTGTCCCTGTTGTCTGTTCCTTGTGTAGGTGTGTGAGCTGTATGCAGTGTGGTGCCAGCAGCCCGGGGTTCCACTGTGAGTGGCAGAACAACTACACCCACTGTGGCCCCTGTGCCAGCTTGGTCACCTGCCCTGTCTGCAGGGAGAACTTCATGGAGGAGGAGCTGCTGCTGCAGTGCCAACACTGTGACAGGTGGGTACCACTCATTACAACTACACAAACATACATAGAGATATCTGGAAGGTTGTTGAGATGAAGATATATATATAAATATACACTACCAGTCAGAAGTTTGGGCACCTACTCACTCCAGGGTTTTTCTTTATTTTTACTATTTTCTACATTGTGGAATAATAGTGAGGACATCAAAACTATGAAATAACACATGGAATCATTTAGTAACCATAAAATTGTTAAACAAATCAAAATATATATTTTTATTTGAGATTCTTCAAAGTAGCCACCCCTTTGCCTTGACAACAGCTTTGCACACTCTTGGCATTCTCTCAACCAGCTTCACCTGGAATGCTTTTCCAACAGTCTTGAAGGAGTTCCCACATGCTGAGCACTTGTTGGCTGCTTTTGCTTCACTCTACGGTCCAACTTATTCCAAACCATCTCAATTGGGTTGAGGTCGGGTGATCTGATGCAGCAGTCCATCACTCTCCTTCTTGGTCAAATAGCCCTTACACAGCCTGTAGGTGTGTTGGATCATTATCCTGTTGAAAAACAAATGATAGTCCCTCTAAGCGCAAACCAGATGGGATGACATATCGCTGCAGAATGCTGTGGTAGCCATGCTGGTTAAGGTTGCCTTGAATTCTAATAAAATCATCCTCCATGCTTCACTGTGGGAACCACAGACGCGGAGATCATCTACGCCCCACAAAGACGGCGGTTGGAACTAAAAATCTCAAATTTGGACTCATCAGACCAAAGGACAGATTTCCAACAGTCTAATGTCCATTGCTTGTGTTTCTTGGCCCAAGGAAGTCTCTTCTTATTATTGGTGTCCTTTAGTATTGGTTTCTTTGCAGCAATTTGACCATGAAGGCCTGATTCACACAGTCTCCTCAGAACAGTTGATATTGAGATGTGTTTGTTACTTGAACTCTGTGAAACATTTATTTGGGGTGCAATTTCTGAGGCTGGTAGCTCTAATGAACTTATCCTCTGCAGCAGAGGTAACTATTGGTCTTCCTTTCCTGTGGCGGTCCTCATGAAATCTAGTTTCATCATTAGTGTTTGATGGCTTTTGCAACTGCACTTGAAGAAAGTTCTTGAAATTTTCCCGATTGATTGACCTTCATGTCTTAAAGTGATGATGGACTGGCAATTTTCTTTTGTTTATTTGAGCAGTTCTTGCTATACTATTGACCTGTTCTTTTACCAAATAGGGCTATCTTCTGTATACCACCCCTACCTTGTCACAACACAATTCGTTTGCTGAAACGCATGAAGAAGGAAAGAAATTCCACAAATTAACTTTTAACAAGGCACACCTGTTAATTGAAATGCATTCCAGGTGACTACTTCATGAAGCTGGTTGAGAGAATGCCAAGAGAGTGCAAAGCTGTCATCAAGGCGAAAGGTGGCTACTTTGAAGAATCTCAAATAAATTTGTTTGACACTTTTTTTTTGGTTACTACATGAGTCCATGTGTGTTATTTCATAGTTTTGATGTGTTCACCATTATTCTACAATGTAGAACAATAGCTAAAATAAAAACCCTTGAATTAGTCTTTTGACTGATACTGCGTGTATGCATGTATGTACAGTTGAAGTCGGAAGTTTACATGCACTTAGGTAGGAGTCATTAAAACTCGTTTTTCAACCACTCCACAAATTTCTTGTTAACAAACTATAGTTTTGGCAAGTCTGTTGTTTCATGCACAAAGTAGATGTCCTAAGTAATTTTTTCAACAATTGTTTAGACATATTATTTCACTTATAAGGTGTATGTAAACCTCAGACTTCAACTGTATGTATGTACAATTGAAGTCGGAAGTTTACATACACCTTAGCCAAATACATTTAAATTCGGTTTTTCACAATTCCTGACATTTCATCCTAGTGAAAATTCCCTGTCTTAGGTCAGTTAGGTTCACCACTTTATTTTGAGAATGTGAAATGTCAGAATAATAGTAGAGAGAATAATAGATTTATTTCAGCTTGTATTTCTTTCATCACATTCCCAGTGGGTCAGAAGTTTACATACACTCAATTAGTATTTGGAAGCATTGCCTTTAAATTGTTTAACTTTGGTTAAACATTTCGGGTGGCCTTCCAAACGCTTCCCACAATAAGCTGGGTGAATTTTGGCCCATTCCGCCAGACAAAGCTGGTGTAACTGAGTCAGGTTTGTAAGGCCTCCTTGCTCGCACACACTTTTTCAGTTCTGCCCACACATTTTCTATGGGATGAGGTCAGGGCTTTGTGATGGCCACTCCAATACCGTGACTTTGTTGTCCTTAAGCAATTTTGCACAACTTTGGAAGTATTCTTGGGGTCATTGTCCATTTGGAAGACTCATTTGCGACCAAGCTGTAACTTCCTGACTGATGTCTTGAGATGTTGCTTCAATATGTCCACATAATTTTCCCCCCTCATGATGCCATCTATTTTGTGACGTGCTCCAGTCCCTCCCACATCATGATGCTGCCACCCCCGTGCTTCACGGTTGGGATGGTGTTCTTCGGCTTGCAAGCCTCCCCCTTCTTCCTCCAAATATAACGATGGTCATTATGGCCAAACAGTTCTATATTTGTATCATCAGACCAGAGGACAAAAAGTACGATCTTTGTCACCATGTGCAGTTGCAAACCGTAGTCTGGATTTTTAATGGCGGTTTTGGAGCAGTGGCTTCTTCCTTGCTGAGCGGCCTTTCAGGTTATGTCTATATAGGACTCGTTTTACTGTGGATATAGATACTTTTGTACCTGTTTCCTCCAGCATCTTCACAAGGTCCTTTGCTGTTGTTCTGGGATTGATTTGCACTTTTCACACCAAAGTACGTTCATCTCTAGGAGACAGAACGCGTCTCCTTCCTGAGCGGTATGACGGCTGCATGGTCCCATGGTGTTTATACTTGTGTACTATTGTTTGTACAGATGAACGTGGTACCTTCAGGCATTTGGTTCCCAAGGATGATCCAGACTTGTGGAGGTCTACAATTCTGTTTCTGAGGTCATGGCTGATTTATTTAGATAATAATAATTTGCAAATAAATGTAATTTTCAAGATTTTTCTTCTCATTTTGTCTGTCATAGTTGAAGTGTACCTATGATGAAAATGACAGGCCTCTCATCTTTTTAAGTGGGAGAACTTGCTTAATTGGTGGCTGACTAAATACTTTTTTGCACCCACTGTATGTATATTAGGCTGAAGAGAAGAGGACCCAAGACATATCCTTTAGGGACCCCCGTTCTACTGTTTTGGTTGTACCATGTTAATGCTTTGTCCAGAAAGAGCGGTATCTCTTTTATCATGTGTTTCTCTCCATGTAGATGGGTGCACGCAGTTTGTGAGAGTCTGTACACTGAGGACGAGGTGGAGCAAGCTTCTGATGAGGGCTTTGCCTGCACCTCCTGCACTCCCTACGTCCCCAAACCCATAGGTAAGCCTATCAACTTCAAACCAGTGCATTTGATTAGAAGAAAGTGAACACGGTGACGACATGAAATGTGTTCTGTAATTCTCACACTTCCCCCTCGGATTGTCTGCAGTAACAGTGGACACGACCTACATGTCAGCCATGAAGATAAAAGAACCAGGTTGGTTTTTTTTCTCTTTTGAACTGTTTATATGTGAGGACACATGACTTTTTATTTTTCACCTTACACCGACCTCTTGTAGTTTTAACAATCGGCACATTTTTTATGTATCCAAGTAATTGTTGTTTGTTTAGTAGAAATAGCCCTCGCTCGTCAAATGTTTGTGTAGTTTTATCAGTCATCAACCCTCGCTCCTCCCTGTCCCACCCAGAACGTCAGTTCTACCGGTTGGAGGGAGTGTGGCTGACCGAGACGGGCATGTCCCTGCTGCGTAGCATTTCTATGTCTCCCCTACACAAGAGACGTCAGCGGCGTTCCCGCCTGGATATGCTGTGTGGCGACGGAGGGCATGACGGCATTGAGCTACGAGACGGCGAGGGAGACGGGGACGAGGGAAAAGGTGGGTGGACTTTCTGCTGTTCTGTTTCTCTAAGTGACCGGGGTTTCGATAGGAGGAGGATGAAATTGCTCCGTGCCTTGACACTGATCGAAGGTCAGATTTGCCTTTATCCCCTAATGGGTTTCAGGTTCAGATTTGGGGTTGCAAACTGATCCTAGATGTGTGTTTTAAACACCTTCTACCAAAAGTTTTAAATTGATTTAAAAAAAAAAGAAAAAGTTTAAATTTTTGATATGCTTTGAAAGGTGATCTTGGACCTTCTTGATTTATTGATTTGACATGTATTGTTCTTCAAGAGGTGATTCCTTACGTCATGCATGTATTTGTGCACTCACTTTGGTCTGTCACTTCCTCTGCATTGACCATGAATTTATCGCTCTCTTGTTGTTCCAGGCTGTGGGGAGCCCATGGAATGTGAGACAGGAGCCCCTGGTGTAAAACAGGAGCCTCCAGGGAGCCCAGACAGAGAGCTGGGAGCAGAAGGAGGTGGTGAGGGGATGGAGGAGGGCCTCCTCAAAGGAGGAGTAGAGGAGACTGACGAGGGGAAGAAGAGGAAGAGGAAACCCTACAGACCAGGTCAGAGGGTACTCTAACTAGACATATTGGTTAAAATACTATTTGTTTCTTTTGCTACGCTTTAGCCTCGCTTGCCTGGTACAATGGGACTAAAAGAATAGTCCTAAAAGTGCAGGTCTGGCACACCAGACAGTCTCAATCAAACACGGAAAGTATTTGAAAGAAAACGGATACTATTAGAACCCAGGTTGATCCAACAGACCCCTGTAGTGACGACATATCATTTGTCACCGCTCTGTGACGGTCACATTCAAATAAACGTTTATATTTGCCGCAGGGATCGGTGGCTTCATGGTGCGCCAGAGGAAGTGTCACACGCGGATGAAGAAAGGTCTGTTCCCCCATCTGTCTCATCTGGCTGGAGACGGGACAATTACTACAGATGGACGGACGGGAGAGAAACTAGCCCTAGAGGAAGGCAAGTTACAACAGCCACCTGCCGCCATTGTACTGGTCAATCACTGAAATACTCGCATCTGTTGGAGAGAGGTCAAATTCTTCGATGTTTTGTAAAAAATAGAAAAATAAACCTTACACGACCGCTGCAGGAATAAGTTAGTGTTCATGTGCTTTCATGTCTCATGTTCCGGGTTTCAAATGTACATTGTGTCGATGAATGTTTTTATTTGCAACCCAAAACAAAATGTTTTAAAATAATTCCAACTCCTGCTTTCAAAATGTGGATTCTGAACATCTGAAATGACACGTGCTGTTTGTTGACAGGGCCCCACCCAGACACACCTATAGATGGCGCCCCGGAGACTAAGCCAGCTGAGGGAGAGGGGGAGCAGGCCAAGAAACGACGAGGCAGGAAGAAGAGCAAACTGGAGGACATGTTCCCAGCTTACCTGCAGGTACATTCTCTCTCACCACCTCTCACCATGGGCTATTCTAAAGACTTCAGTTAGCAACCTAGAGGAACCCGTTTCCAGGACACAAATTAAGCGCAGTGGAATACAAAGCATGCTCAATTGAGATTCTCCATTTGAAGTTACTTCTCAGTCCAAGGCTAGACTTAAATCTGTGTCTGGGGAAACTAGCCCGTAAGTGTCTAGAGACCAACTCCCTAACATCAGAGTTATCTATCTCTCTGCGCAGGAGGCGTTCTTTGGTAAACAACTGATGGACCTCAGTAAGAAGGCTCTCCTGGTTCCCCCAGGACCGAGGCATCATGGCGCCGTGGGTCTCCTCCGACCTCCACTGCCCCATGCACCTGGGGACAGACCCACCGCACCTGACGCAACGGAGGCCAGGGAGCGAGCGATGGGGTCTGGGATGCACCTGAAGCAGGAGGGGGGTGAAGGATCCCAGGCTCAGGGCGAGGGAGCAGGGTCGTCTTCGTCCGTTAAAGAACCGAGTTCGACGGACCCTCAAGGCTCCGACACGGAGAAGAATGAAGGTAAAGAGATCACGGTGATGCTGAAATGTTGCTGAATAATAAAAGGGATACTTGAAAAGCCTATTGTGCAGGAGCTTATTTTCTTTGGGTGAGAGCTGTGCGTTGGAGTTGCAGGTGTTTAGTTTTGCCATATGCTACCAGTTTGGCCTTGACGGATGCTTTTCCCCACTAGTCTAACATGCCTCCCGCTCGGTCTCTCTCCCAGGTCTTCCTCAGGGCATGGAGAGTCAGGACTCTGAGCAGTTCTTCAGGAAGGTCCTGGGAACGTCAGAGGGGGCCTCTTTAGGAGGGTCGCTACAGAGCAGCATGATGCCCATCCTGGAGGGGGTCAAGGGGGAGATGAACCGCAGTGGTCTGCCACAGAGGAGCCTCCTCACTGGTACAGGCCTAGAAAGCTCACTTTTCATAGGAAGTATAAATGTGGAAATGAGTGTGACCTTAAGACATCTCACTAAGAGAAAGGAGTAGAAAATGTGAACCGCGTGATGATATATGGAGCAATAGTTTGATGTCCTTAAGGAACTGTTAGGCTCATGGTAAAGCAGGACATGTCACTCATACAAGCTGATCCCTTTCAGGGTCACTGCCATCAGCTGGTGTGATGGAGTCCTTCCCTGGACTCTCTCAGTCTCCGTTCTTCGACATGCGGGACCGGGCAGGTCTGTTCAGTCCAGACGGGGGAGAGGAGAGCCCATGGGCAACCCCCTCCACCCCTGCTACACCCTCCACTCCCCCTACCCCCGGTGAGGCAGATGGAGACGGGCTGTCCTATAACCAGCGCAGCCTCCAGCGCTGGGAGAAGGACGAGGAGCTAAGAGAAATGTCCACCATCTCCCCTGTACTCTACGCAAACACAAACTTCCCCACTCTCAGACGGGACTACCCAGGTGAGTGGATGGAGGGAGATCTTAGTTAAAATGAATAAGTGGCCTTTTCTAATTTTTAGGTTTGCTCTGGATGAGATGGTGCTTCCAAAGTTCTAATGAAATCAAATAAAAAATGATCTCTGAAAATTAACCAAATATCAAATGTTTTGACAGCAGTTTACCGGAATATACAGTACCAGTCAAAAGTTTGGACACCTACTCATTCAACGTTTTTTCTTAATGTTTTACTATTTTCTACAGTGAAGAATAATAGTGACGACATCAAAACGATGAAAGAAGGCAGATGGAATCATGTAGTAACCAAAAAAGTGTTACAAAAAAAATCGAAATATATTTTAGATTCTTCAAAGTAGCCACCCGTTGCCTTGATGACAGCTTTGCACACTCTTGGCATTCTCTCAACCAGCTTCATGAGGAATGCTTTTACAATAGTCTTGAAGGACTTCTCACATACGCTGAGCACTTGTTGGCTGCTTTTCCTTCACTGTGCGGTGCAACTCATCTCAAACCATCTCAATTGGGTTGTGGTCAGGTGATTGTGGAGGCCAGGTTATCTGATCCATCACTCTCCTTCTTGGTCAAATAGCCCTTACACAGCCTGGAGGTGTGTTGGGTCATTGTGCTGTTGAAAAACAAATGCTAGTCCACTAAGCGCAAACCAGTAGGATAGCGTATCGCTGCTGAATGCTGTGGTAGCCATGCTGGTTAAGTGTGCCTTGAATTCTAAATAAATCACAGACCGTATCACCAGCAAAGCACCATCACACCACTTCGTCCATGCTTTATACGGAGACCATCTGTTCACCTCTGTGTCTCATAAAGACACAGCGGTTGGAACAATTGCTCATGTTTCTTGGCCCAAGCAAGTCTCTTCTTATTATTGGTGTCCTTTATTAGTGGTTTCTTTTCAGCAATTTGACCATAAAGGCCTGATTCACACAGTCTCCTCTGAACAGTTGATGTTGAGATGTGTCTGTTACTTGAACTCTGTTAAACATTTATTTGGCCTGCAATTTCTGAGGCTGGTAACTCTAATGAACTTGTCCTCTGCAGCAGAGGTAACTCTGGGCCTTCCTTTCCCGTGCTTGATGGCTTTTGCGACTGCACTTGAAGAATGTTCTTGAAATTTTCTGTATTGACTGACCTTCATGTCTTAATGGTCTGTTGTTTCTCTTTGCTTGTTTGAGCTGTTCTTGCCATAATATGGACTTGGTCTTTTAGCAAATAGGGCTATCGTCTGTATACCATCCCTACCATGTCAACACAACTGATTTGGCTCAAACGCATCAAGAAGGAAAGAAATTCCACAGATGAACTTTTAACAAGGCAGACCAGTTAATTGAAATGCATTCCAGGTGATTACCTCATGAAGCCGGTTGAGAGAATCGAATCAAATCAAATAAGATTTATATAGCCCTTTGTACATCAGCTGATATCTCAAAGTGCTGTACAGAAACCCAGCCTAAAACCCCAAACAGCAAGCAATGCAGGTGTAGAAGCACGGTGGCTAGGAAAAACTCCCAAAACCTAGGAAGAAACCTAGAGAGGAACCAGGCTATGTGGGGTGGCCAGTCCTCTTCTGGCTGTGCCGGGTGGCGGTTATAACAGAACATAGCCAAGATGTTCAAATGTTCATAAATGACCAGCATGGTCGAATAATAATAAGGGAGAACAGTTGAAACTGTAGCAGCAGCACGGTCAGGTGGACTGGGGACCGCAAGGAGTCATCATGTCAGGTAGTCCTGGGGCATGGTCCTAGGTCTCAGGTCCTCCGAGAGAGAGAAAGAAAGAGAGAATGAGAGAGAGCATATATGGGGTGGCCAGTCCTCTTCTGGCTGTGCCGGGTGGACATTATAACAGAACATGGCCAAGATGTTTAAATGTTCATAAATGACCAGTATGGTCGAATAATAATAATAAGGCAGAACAGTTGAAACTGGAGCAGCAGCATGGCCAGGTGGACTGGGGACAGCAAGGAGTCATCATGTCAGGTAGTCCTGGGGCATGGTCCTAGGGCTCAGGTCCTCCGAGAGAGAGAAAGAATGAGAGAATTAGAGAATGCACACTTAGATTCACACAGGACACCGAATAGGACAGGAGAAGTACTCCAGATATAACAAACTGACCCTAGCCCCCCGACACATAAACTACTGCAGCATAAATACTGGAGGCTGAGACAGGAGGGGTCAGGAGACACTGTGGCCCCATCTGAGGACATCCCCGGACGGGGCCAAACAATGCCAAGAATGCCAAGAGTGTGCAAAGCTGTCATCAAGGCAAAGGGTGGCTACTTTGAAGAATCTCAAATAAAAAAAAATATTTGATTTGTTAAACATTTTTGGTTACTACATGATTCCATATGTGTTATTTCATAGTTTTATTCTACAACATAGAAAATTCTTTAAAAAAATAAACGCCCTTGAATGAGTAGGTGTGTCCAAACTTTTGATTGATCCTGTATATAATGTAAGTTGTGATCCTCTCTCTTCTCTCTGACAGACTGGTCCAGTCGCTGTAAACAGATCATGAAGATCTGGAGGAAGGTTTCAGCTGCAGACAAGGTTCCTTTTCTGCAAAAGGCCAAAGACAACAGAGCAGCTCAGCGGATCAACAAGGCACAGAAGGTGGGAGTTTAGGCCAGATAATTGATTCATAGGGCCAGCTTCCTTGATCCAGATCAAACCCACGCCTGAACTAAAAAAATCTGTTTGGAATTTCCAATGACAATGCTTTTAATGCACTTCAAGACTTAATCTGGGTCCAGGAAACCAGCTCAAAGCATACGTTTGTCACTGTAAGGATGTCTACATACAGTCTCCTTGCCTTTCTTAACTGTCTCTTCTCTTATACAGCAGGCAGAGAGCCAGGTGTGTCGGCCCATCAAGACAGAGGATGATGGTAGTGTTCGGGTCAAAGGGGAACGTCCAAGCCTGCACCTCCAGATCCCGCCACCCTCAGGTTCTGTCTCCAACCCCTCCCAGCCCAGCTCGGCAGAGAGCCCCTTCCCCTTCCACCCCGACTCGGGTTCCTCTTCGGTTTTCTTCCCCGACGGTCCTCTCAAGACCCCAAGCTCGGCATCGGCAGATATGAGGACAGATCCCTTTGCCAAGCAGCCTCCCCAGTCCCCCCACCCCTCTCACCACTCCCACCCCTCCACCCCATACTCCTCCCACCAGGCCGCCTCCAGCCCCATGCAGGGCCAGGCCTCTTCCTCAGGTTACCTCCATCCTGTCCCGCAGGGCCCTCTTCAGGGACGGCCGGCCAGCCTCGGCCCCTTCGACATGCACCCAGGGACCCCCCGGCGGGCCCAGCAGGTGGACCCATTTTTCAGGCCACAACAACAGATCCAGTGTCACCTGCCCCAGTCACAGCAGGGCTCTCAGGAGCACCTAGGCCCCCCAGAAAGCCCTCGGTCCAGGGGTGGAGGGCCTGGGGACTCCCCTCTCTTCTCCCCGCCCCACACCACCCACTATGGAGACCCGTTTCGAGGCCAGCAGCAAGGGATGGGGCGTCCAGAATACGGTTCCTCCCCCTCCCATGTGTCCTCACCTGCCGGGATGGGACAGTACAGGGCTGATATGAGTGGGGGACCCTCTCCCCGCTCCTCCTCCACGGGCCGCCAGGACCTGAGTAACACGGGCTCCCCTGCAGGGATGCTGGACTCTGGGGATGGCTTGTTCAAGGCTCCCATGACGCCCCGGATGCACCAAGGGGACAGCGGGGTGGTACTCCACCCTGGAGCCTCACCCAACCACCACTCTGAGGGATACCGCCAGTCCCCCTCTACCCCGTTTCAGGACCCCTATGCCCAGCCTCCTCTCACCCCCAGACCCCAGTCTGGGGATAGCTGCTCCCCCCTCCCCCAGAGGCATCCCCAGGCCCAACAGGAGTCCTGCCCCAGGGTCCCCTCCAGCCCCCAGTCCCAAGGCAGCTCTCAGTCTCCCCTCACTCCTGGAGCCCTCTCCAATGATGCATTCTCTGTCCAGTCCCCGGCATCCAACTCGCGCTTCCAGTCGCCTGACCCCTACTCCCAGCCGCCCTCGCGCCCCCAGTCCAGGGACCCCTTTTCTGCTTTGCACAAGCCCCCCCGGCCCACCTCCGCTGTTCCAGAGGGCACCCCAAGCTACAGAGGCTCACCTCACCCCAACCAGTCTCCTTCACTCCCCCCGTCCTCCACCCCTGTCGGGGACCCTCTCTCTGGGAAGCCCTCTGGGCCGCCTGGGTTCAGCCGGGGCCCCAACATGGCCTATCAGATGGCCCAGCAGCAACAGCAACAACTCCTCCAACAGCAGCAGCAGCAACAACAACAACAACAACAGCAGCAGCTTCAGCAGCAGCAGCAACAACAACAGCAGCAGCTTCAGCAGCAGCAGCAGCAACAACAGCAGCTGCTTCAGCAGCAGCAGCAGCAACAACAACAGCAGCAACAACAACAGCAGCAACAGCCCCAGGCTCAGGTCATGGGTTCCAACTTCCACTCCAGGATGCCCCCCCAGCAGGACCCCACAGCCCCCCAACCCCCGGATGCACCTCAAACCCAGGGGACTATGTCAGGCGCCCAGGAGATGCCTGACATGTCAATGGTTCAGGATCCTTCACTACTGGACCTCAGCCCCTCTGAGCTGGAGAAGCAGAGACAGGTATATGTTCTATTTGCTTTAACTAGGATCTCATTTATTCCACTATGACTATGGGGCTAATCTTTTAAGAGTCCTTCAACATCACAAGATAAATTATTGTCCCTTATTGTCATTCTTAGGCCTGATATAACCCCTGACTGGTGTTTCTTCTTCTTCTTCCTCTGATAGCGACAGAAACTGAGGGAGTTGTTGATCCGACAGCAGATGCAGCGAAACTCAATCCGGCAAGAGAAAGAGGCTGCAGCAGCCAGCAGTGCTGCCCCCTGTTGGCCTGGAGGTGACATGGCAGCCTATCAGCAAGACAAAGCCCGCCGTGCTCCACCACCCTACCCACAGGTACGCTATAATATGTCGAACAACATGTCCGACATCAACTCGCATCAACTTGGGTCAGGCTCAAAATGTTTTGAATCTGAGTGGACCTGGGGAGGTACTACTTAAACCTGTACAATAAGAACACATTTTTGTTTTCCATTTCAAAAATGTTTTCTACGTTTTGCCCTACTGAATATGACCGTGGTAATGTCTCCGTTTGGCTGGTGATTCTCAGCGGTTTCTTAGTATTTTATTTGAATTGCCCTTGAGGGGATTGATAAAGTTGTAATTGATTTGAATAGTAGGCCCTTGTTGTTTGTCCCAATAGGACCGTGCTGCTGCTGGAGCCCAGGCAACATTGGCGGGGAAGATGGATGGTGGCCGCCTGCCACTCCCAGGAACCCCTGCCATGATGGACCCCAACCAGCTCAGGTATACACTCAAATCTCTCCTTTCTCTTCCGTCTGTGTTTTCTCTTTCTTAAATGCACTCACAGCTGCTGTACATTGAAATAAATACCATCAGGAATGATTTCAGCCAAGATAACCTTTTTGTGCACATCGCTTTCTCACTAGCTTCCGGTACGTTTTGACATTTTGTCTGTATTTGTCTTTTGTAGACAACCAGGGCCCCCCAACCCCCAGGGCATGTATGGTCGACCTCCTTTCCCTGGCCAGTGGCAGCAGAGCCCGGGTCCCCGTCGGTTCCCCCAGCCTGGCATAGAGGGTGTGGGCCCCAGGCACAACCTCAACTCCCCCCTCAACATGCAGCCCGGCATGGACCCCGGAGGACCCCCACCACAGTTCATTGAGCTGAGGCACAACTCTCAGAGGCTGCCCCTAGGGACCCAGTTTCTCCAACGTGGGCCCCAGCAACGGCCACGTCTATATATCCCCCAGCAGCAGGAAATGGCCCCCGGACAGTTTATTCATCATCCAATGCCTCAGGGTATGGACTCTCAGACAGAGGGGGTTAGAGATTCACGGCTGGGGCTACAGCAGGGTGGTATGAGTCTATTACTGCCACAGCAGAGCACTGGCCCCTCACAGCAGCAACCCCATCTCCAGCCCCACACAGGCACTTCCCAGACCGCTAACGCTCCCAGTTCTCACTCTGGGCAGCACCAGCCTTCCCAGGACTCCACAGAGTCCCAGGCTGGAGCTTCAGGGGACCCTAATGTTGATCTCCCCGAGCCCGACCTGGAGGATCCGTTTGCCCCCAAAAGGCTAGGGAATGCCCCCGGGGATGGAGGAATGGAAGATGAGGATGACCTGGCTCTAGATCTAGACCCTGATAAGGGTGACGACGACCTGGGTAACCTTGACAACCTGGAAACCACAGATCCGCACCTAGACGACTTACTCAACAGTGACGAGTTTGACCTGCTGGCTTATACAGACCCTGAGCTGGACCAAGGGGACCCCAAGGATGTGTTCTCGGACCAGCTGCGGTTGGTGGAAGCAGAGGGTGAAACACCAGGTACCTCTGGAGCTCAGGACATCAAAGTGGAACAGAAACCAAAAGTGGAGGAAAACCCCATCTCAAATACAGGGTGCTCCACGTTGTCCACAACACCCCATCCCTCCTCGGAGTCTGCCGACACCTCCAGGATCAAGCTGGAGCCAGGCCAAGCGGTGGTGAAGGATGAGATGGGAGAAGCAGTCTCCATGCTCCTTCAAACAAACAAATCCTCCACTCAGTCAGAGAACCAGGGTGCCTCTCTGAGCTCTGTGCGGTTAGGGGGGCTCCCATACCCTCTTCCTGGTCAGGCTGACTCCTTATCCTCTCTGGGGGAGGACCCTTTAGGGCTGCCCGATGGAGGGGGACAGCACTCCCCAGCCGTGGATCTAGACAAAGTCGAGAGCTCTCTGGAAGCCAGCGAGCTTCCCTTGCTGATCCAGGACCTGCTGGAGCACGAGAAGAAGGAGCTCCAGAAACAGCAGCAACAGCAGCAGCTCAGCTCCCTCCACCAGGGGGCAATGAGGGCTCACATGGGCGGCCATCCCAACCACCAGGGCGGTCCTGGACATATCATGCTGACCCAGCACCACCGCCCCCAACCCCAGAGTATGATGGGACAGCCAGGTATGGTGCCACGCCCTCCACACCTCCTGCAGCAGCAAAGGATCATGGGACAACCTGGGATGACGCCACAGCACATGGCTGCCATGGCTCAGCAACAAGGCATGATGAGGATGGGGCATCCTGGGGGAATTCACCCAGGACTCAACCCACAGCAGCAGCAACAACAACAGATTAAACAGTCAACTCTGGCTGATAACTTCTTCCCTGATAAAGGTAAATAAATGAGTTCTCATGATTGTTTGATCTTGTTTGAATCATCACGTTTTCCTTTAATACATTTTCCCCGGTGTTTCTGCTTGCTCCGTCACAGATCTAGACAAGTTTGTGACTGACGACGTCATGGATCCCATCGCCAAGGCAAAGATGGTGGCACTGAAGGGCATCAAGAGAGTGTTGGCACAGGACCCAATGGGGGTACCCTCTGGAATCAACAGACAACAGGTCTCTCTGTTGGCCCAGAGACTAGCGTCGGCACCGGGAACAGGAGATCCACAGGGTCAACTCGCATCTGGCCCATCTAAGGTACGGTGTCTCACTTGTCCAAACATAACCAGGACAATATAATGTGTTCATAATATTCATCCTGTAAAGCCGATCATTTGCTGTGGGATCCTCAAAACACAATCACTCCTGTCTGTTTATCTGATTTATGTATTTTGACAACTTCTTTTATTTTTAGGAAGGGGAATGCAGTGACACAACACAATCGAGACCCAACCCTCCCCAGTTTGTACAAGGGATCATCAGTAAGTTCTACAAATTGTTCCAGCGTTATAATACTTACATATATTTGTTAGTTGATGTATTCCAGTTGTTTTCCCAAACCTCCATTTGAGTTACCCCCAGCCATTGTACATATTTGATGTATTCCAATATAAGCACACCTGATTTGAATTGGTCAACGAATCACCCCCCTGTTCTACCTACCAGATGATGCAGAGCAGCATCAGTATGAAGAGTGGCTCCTGCACACCCAGCAGCTGCTGCAGATGCAGCTCAAGTTCCTGGAGGAGCAGATCGGAGCTCACCGCAAGTCCCGCAAGGCTCTGTGTGCCAAGCAGCGCACTGCCAAAAAGGCAGGCCGTGATTTCGCCGAGGCTGACGCAGAGAAACTCAAATTGGTCACAGAGGAGCAGGGCAAGATCCAGAAACAACTGGACCAGGTGGGGAAGACTCTCTGAAAATCTTTACCCCCATCCACCCATCCACCCACCCATCATCATGCTTTCCTGTCTTAATGAAATTGTCCAGTGTGAAATCTCACTTTTAAAAGTTCATATTTTGTTAACTCATAAACAAATAGTGTTGTTGACTCGTCGTGTATTTGTGCCCAAAGCATATAATTGCAGAGAAAAAACGTGTGAAAACCCCACCCCAGACTTAAACTGTTGCTATTTCCTCATGGAGGATGATGTCATCCTCCCGAGTAAGATGAGCTGGCCAATCAGCGGTCTACTCATATACATATTTTTAGTGACCAGTATACACTCACACATGCTGTTGTTGGTACGCCCATGCCTTTCCTACACAGAAAAGCTGCTTTTTAAAGGGAAACGTCAACATTTTTCAATTTGCACTGTTTTCACATATGTTGAGGTTGGGTTGGGATGGTGCTGTAGATAATAAATATGAATTTGCAGAATTGTGATATTTTCCATTAACATAATTATCCATTTTTGGAAGGAAAACTATTTCACCCATATTTCTAATTCTAAGTCATATTTGATAGAAATCTGGAAACACGGGACAGTTACTTTAATATTGGCTCCTGTTAACACATCTCTTGTTGCGTTTCAGGTGCGAAAGCAGCAGAAGGAACACACCAACCTGATTGCAGAGTACAGGAGCAAGCAGCAGCAGCACCAGCAGGGCTCTAGTCTCCTGGCCCCAGGGCCCTCCACCCAGGGGACCCACTTGCTCTCCAAGATGCCCGGGCAGATGATGATGGGTCAGCAAGGAGGTATACCCGTCAGAATTCCCCCACAGGGGCAGTCTTTCCTAGGAGGAGGCCAGCACCCTGGAGCTCTGGGAGTCAGATCCCCTGGTCCTCCTGGTGGTCCTCCTGCAGGATTCTTCCCCCAGGGTCCAGGAGGAGTCCAAGGGGCAGACCAAAGACTTCTCCAGGAGAGACAACACAGGATGCAGATGATCCAGAAACTACAACAGCAGCAGCAGCAACAACAGGCGATGATGCAAGGCCAGCAGCCCATGCCACATCCAGGTGTCCAACCAGGTATGTTGCCACATCCAGGTGTCCAACCAGGTATGTTGCCACATCCAGGTGTCCAACCAGGTATGTTGCCACAGCCAAGCGTCATGGGTAACTCTCTGATTAGTCAACAACAACCAAACCTCCAACAGGGAATTATGCCCAACCAGGCCATGGTGCCCCAGGGTATGGTACCAGGGCAGGCTGTGGCCCAGCCAGCTCAGACCCTGATGGGAGGGCAACCTATGAACCAGCCTCCAGGCATGATGGTTGCTCAACCAGGCATACAGCAGCAACAGAGGCCTCAGGTCCTAATGGGCCAGCAGGGAGTTGTGGGACCCCCTCAGCACCATGGACTCAGAGGACCCGGCCAGGCCCAGCTCACACCTCAACAACAACAAATCCTGGCCCAGCGCATGTTGGCGCAACAGAAGCTACAGCAGCAGCAAGTGGCACAACAACAGCTCAGGCAACCACCACCACAGGGCTTCATCAGCCAACCCAACCAGTCTCACGACTCCCAGGGAGGACTCTCTCAACCTGCTACCCCAGGTCAGATGGGATCTTCTCCCGCTTCAGCAGGGGGGAGCACACGGGTCACCCCGCAACCAACTGAGGGGCTACAGCAGGGGGAGAGTGGAATCCTTAGTCCTAGCTCCAGGACATCTCCACAGCAGGGTGGACCTGGACCTTTAACCCCTGGCCAGATGACCCAAGCAGGGGCTTCTGGAGAGCAACAGGCGGTAGTGGGACAACAACAACAGCAGCAATACATGGCCCAGCAGCAGCAACAGGCACCACAACAACCTCTTCAAAATGCTCAAGCTGGACATCAACAGCAAGCAGGTTACCAACAGGCTGGCATGCACCCCCAAGTACAACAGCAGCAATCACAGCAGCAACAGCAGCTTCAACAGCAACTCTCTCTACAGCGACAGAGTTCCCTCAATGCTGATCCCTCAAAGTCTGGTTTGGTTACCGTCAAGCAAGAAGGACAGCAGATGTGTTACATGGCACAACAACAGCAGCAGCAACAACAACAGCAACAACAACAACAACAACAACAGCAGCAACAACAACAACAACAGAATCTTATGCAGCAAGCCCAAGACCCCATTAGACAACATGACAATATGGGCCAGATGCAAAATGTGATGGGTCAACAGAACCACCCTGGTCAGCCTCAGCCCGTCCCTGGTATGCCAGGCCACCCTAGTCCCCAGCAACAGGCCCTCATGGCCCAGCAGCAGAAGCAGCAGGCCATGATGGGCATGCTTAGAGCCCAGCAGCAGGGCATGATGCCTGGCCAGAGGCCTGGGGGTCCACCTGGTCAGATACGCACCCCAGTCAACATCCAGACTATCATAGCCCAGAACCCCCAGCTCCGACACCTCACCCCCAACCAGCAGATACAGCACATCCAGGCCATGATCCAACAGCGCCAGCTCCAACAGCAGCAGCAGCAGCAACAACAACAGGGCCAGATGCTGAGGCTCCAGGTGGGTCAAGGACAGCCAGGCCAGATGAGGCCCCAGGGGCCACTAGGACCGGGGCAGCAGGTGGGACAGGTCCAGAGGATGCCTGGCGGTCTGGAAGCTCAGCAGCAGCAGATGCACTATGGAGGAGCTCTTGGGAAACCAGGGGGAGTGGGCTCCCCGCTACAACCAGGAATGATGGGCCCCGGCCAACCACCGGGCGTGGTGACTCCTCAGATGCAGCAGCAAGGGATCACAGGACCTGTAGTCCAACAGCAGCAGCCAGGAGCCTCGCCTCAGTATGCACTGAGTGTCCAACAGCAGCAGATGATGATACAGCAACAACAGGCCCAGCAACACCAGATGATGAGAGGCCAGGTACCCATGGCTCGCTCCCCCATGGGGCAGATACGTGGTGGGCCCCCCCAGGGCCGCCTCATAAGGCCCATGTCTCCCCGCCAACCGTTGGCCAACTCCCCTGGTGACCCACAGCGCCACTCCATGGCACAGGCGATGGGAATGCGTCAACCCAACCAAGTCATGCAACAACAGCAACAACCACAGATCCACATGGCTCAACAACGCTTCCAGGGATCTCCCTCCCACGCAGGCTCCCCTGGAGGATCCTCAGTGCAGAAACAGGAAGCAGGCATGAGCCCAGCTACCCCAGGAACGCCGCACTCCACCCACGTTGCCTCTCCGTCTGTAACTGACGGGGCAGCTGGGAAAGGTAGTCCTTACAGTCAGATCAAGGCGTCTCCTCTCAGGTCACCTGGAGCATCCAAGAGTCCCCTGGACTACCCTGGGCTTAAGGCGGGAAGTGGCGACCCAACCCATGGCCAAGTCCCTCCGAATGGGCCTTCGCCTCAGAAGGGTGAGAGTGGACAGCAGGGCCAGCAGCATCCACAACAGGACTCAGAGAGCCAGGGTGGTCCTCAATCTCCACCAGGCTCCAGAGAGGGTGCTCTGTGTAAAATGACCCTACAGAACATCAAACAGGAGCCCAGAGAGGTGACTTGTGATGGAGAAGGTGGTGGTGGTCCTCACTCCGGGGCCATCAAGAGGGAGGTGACTGGGGAGCCGGTTGGAGGGTTTGGTAACACTGGTCCTGGACCAGGTGGGGACCCCGGAGCTCAAGCCCCCAGGACTGAGACAGGACAACAGTTGCTGCAGAAGCTCCTGAGGACCAAGAACCTGCAGCTGGCAGCTCAGAGGCCATCTGACGGCATCCACAACGAGATCAACGGACACATCAACAGCAAGCTGGCCATGCTGGAGCAGAAACTACAGGGGACTCCACGCAACATGGAGGTGAGTCAGATATATCCTATCCGTTATGACTGTTCTCATTTTTGCAAGGTAGTAAGTAGGTACTAGTCATAGAAATATACTTAGATTGTCATATTTTCATGGTACTAGTCCTCTCAAATGGGGGCGATGGTGCAATTCCTTGCTTCATTGCTTTTGTTGGTCCTCATCACAGGATCTGCAGTCCATCACAAAGAGGGCTCCTGTTGCCAAGGTAAAGCGCACCAACAAGCCTGGAGAACGAGCGCCCCAGTCCCGTAAGAAGAAGAAAGAGGAGGTTGGGAAGAGCACTGAAGCCCTGATGAAACAACTGAAACAGGTAAGAGATGACCTCCAAGGCTTGGTGAATGAATACCGGACCTTTTCTCACCGAAACGTAGTGGGACATTTTAATTGAACGAAAGGGTGTTGATTTTAGTCTATGCTGTATTATTTGCTAACTTTGATTTACATTTTTTTTTTTTTATCATATAAACGCTTTCACAAATGCAGTGCATATTTGGTAGGATGCCACTTTTTACAGTAATAGCTAATTTGTCTTTGTTTTGTTTTTTTTGTGACAAAAATGTCAATGTTCTCATTATTTTCATCCAGGGCCTTTCTCTCCTTCCCCTGATGGAGCCCTCCATCACTGCCAGTCTGGACCTGTTCGCCCCCTTCGGCAGCAGCCCAGCCGACGGCAAGGCCCAGCTCAAGGGCTCCTTTGGAAATGCAGTACTGGACAACATCCCGGACTACTACTCTCAGCTTCTCACCAAGGTAACTGTCTTGTGTACAGACTTACTGTGGTGGTCCAGATTTCCAGCTGCATATTGTTCTCGATGCAGGAGTAACAGTGTCTCTATGTTCTCGTCTTTTATTTATGTGTATTCACCCTCCCAGTAGTTTTAACAAGATGTTCATATTTGTAGCTTTTGAAGCGCTTTCTTTCTGTTATGAAAAGTGCTATAGAAGTTTAAATTATTATCGTTATTCTATAACAACAATCACTTTTATTGTTCTCAATTATCCCACTGTTTAACCACGGCACCCTGTATCCTTAGAGTAACCTCAGTAATCCACCACCAACACCCCCGTCCTCCCTGCCCCCCACACCACCCCCCTCGGTACAGCACAAGATGCTCAATGGGACGACTGCTGTGGAGGAGCTGACTGAGGTACAGAAGGAGACCGAGACCACAGAGGACACTATGGGTAAGACAAAGTTTTTATAAAAAATAAATGGAAATAAAGCTATTTTGTGTTAAGGTCGTTCTTTTAAATAAAGACTCACTTCGTCTCACTTCCAAGCCTGTATGTTTTGTCATCCAAAACCCCTTAGTAATTTCATGGTCTTTGTTCCTATCCGGCTTGAATGTAAGAGTTTTGTACAGTGCAATCAGATTTGATGAGCAGCTGAACAGTCTGTTAATGGCATCTCTCGCTACAATGTGTCTGCAGATTCTGTCACTGAAGAGGTGAAGAGTATGGATATCCTTGCAGCGCTCCCCACCCCTCCTCACAACCAGAACGAGGACATCCGGTATGATATGCAGGGCCTAAATAAATGTTCACCTGTCCTTTTTAAGGGCGGGAGGTTACCGTGGTAATGTGGCTGTCATGTTTGTGCCTATGAGATTGAGTCTGACTAGTAGCCCTGTCATCTTCTCTTCCCTGACAGTTGAAACACAAACATTGATAAAACAACCTAGCTTGTGAACCGAAACCCAACGACAAAGTCGCACTTTAGTAGACTTTTGTTTCAAGTAAATTAGACCAACTTTTATGCCAGCCAAACAGTGTTGCAGCGCGAGGTGGGACAGGCTATAGGATTCGTAGGTCTTTGACTTTAATGTGATGAATTTGCCAGCTATCAAACAAGAAACAGCCAATGCAGCACTTAATTTAGCTTTTTATGTGGTCATACTTGACCTATTTGTATTAACAAATGCAAGTGAAATGCTGACACCTTGGAGAGCCCTGACCCCTTTACCCGCCAATGCCAAAATTGACCCACATCTGGCGGGTGGCGGGGTGTTCATTTTAGGCCCTGGTGGTATGATATGTCACCTTTCCTAATCCTATGTTAGGGATGGGCACAGTCAGTCAAAAGGACGTTCGCATTCGAAATACTTGCGTGAGCATTCATTTCATTTGTTGAAAGAAATTCATAGCCTTTTCATTGTTAAAACAGGCCGTTGTCTCAGTTAAATAAAATGATCTGTGACGTTGCTACACACAAGGATATACCATGGTTTGAAATCCTTCATTTAATAAAAATCAACTTTTGACTTAATGACGTTGTTGTGGACGAGGATGGGGAGCGCAGCAAAATAGCCTCGACTAGCCTAGCTAGCGAACGTCTGGCTATCTTAGCTAGCTTCTTTACATTGATTTGATGCAGTAAAGACAGGCACTGCCAAATGGGATGATGGCATTTACATTTGTCTGACTAGCGCTTGTAGGTGGCTACTTTTTTCCTCTCTTCCCCCGTTGGGATCACATTGTTGTTACTGTTTTGAGCTTTTCCTCAATAGTTTGAGGAGAACCATTCTCTTTCTCTCCGGAGTAGCTGCCTCTGGCGTGTATAGTATCCGCCCGTCCCATACACAGTGTGGCCTTGACCGACCGTGTTTTCCAGGATGGAGAGCATATGTTTTGCTCTCTATACTGAAAGAACTACTCCGATAATAATGAGTAGTTGATTGCGAACGTTACCTTTACTTATATCTTTCAGGATGGAGAGTGACGAGGACAGTGACGCTCCAGACAGTATCGTCCCAGCGTCCTCTCCTGAGAGTGACCTAGGCGACGAGGTGCCACGCTTCCCTAGCCTCCGAGAACCCAAAGAGGAGGAGATGGAGAGAACCATATCCCCTATCATACCACTCATCACCTGCACTGCCATCCCAGGTATGTCCACTACACAAGCTTCTGATGTCATAAATAATATAGGCCACTTATTGACAATGTACTTATTGTAAGTGGCTCTTGAGTGTCTTAAGAGCATTGCTAAATTGCTAAAATATTTCAAAATGCAAGCAGGTCCAAATAATTGGACTTGCCAGTCCACGTCATGTATATTTTTTCTTCCCCTTGTCCAGTGTTCCCAGAAAACAAGCCGTTTGAAGCAGCGGCCGACAAGTTGGCGTCTACAACCAACCCCTGGGACAAAGCCAAGAGCAACGAGGTGGCTGTGACCTTCACACTGACCTCCGCAGCAGCCAAGGTTACTGAGCTTAATCCTCTTCCGTCCCTCTACACCCCTTTTCTGACCCCCTATCATTTTCACTTCAACTCATCTCCTATCTAGCCTGGTCCCAGATCAGTTTGTGCTGTCTATACAGATATGGGTTGAAACCGATATGGGACCAGGATACCTCCTCCTATCTGAACTAAACCATGAACTGTTTGTTGTGGGAAGAAAACGACAACAATTTGGCTAGTTATGATCTTGATGGATGGGTGGGTTGGTACTTCTCCAGAATCTGAACCATGTAATGGTGGCTGTGGCTCAGCTCCTCCACATGCGGATGCCTGGTTCCTATGAGGTGGCTTTCTCTCCCAGCCCGAGCAGAGCAGGAGCCTCAGGACCAGGGAAAAGCCCCGAACAACCAGGTACTGGATCGCCAGGTGATTTCTATTACATTTCTCCTCACAGTCAAGTCCCAAATAGAATGTAGCTACCTACTAAATAGTGATTTAACCAGAAACTTAAGATTTAGGGAAGAGGATAAGTTGATCCTAGATTTATGCCTAAGCTTAACGTTTCTCTAGGTTGAACCCCCCCCCCCCATCTTAAATTCTTAGAAAAAAAATAATAATAATAATTGGTGAAACAGGAAAGAAAATGGTCAGATATATTGAAGAAACCAATCATCTAATTAGGAAACTCTCCCTTCAGGTGCTCTGTGTGTGAAGGCTGGTGGTATAGATGGTAGTTCAGCCAGCCAGGATGCAGAGTGGCTCAGACAGTTTGATGTTTCTCTGCCAGGCTGTACTCTGAAGAAACAGGTGGACATCCTCTCACTCATCAAACAGGTAGGCCACATTCTCGCTCTTTCAGGGATGTGAATATCCCTTATTAATCAGAAAGTTCCTTTTCTGATATTCCTCCAATAGACAGGCCTGTTCCTCAGCCAAAACATCCCTGAACAGCATTGCTCCAGACTGGCAAACCCAAAATGTATGGCAATCAATGGATTAGGTTGAACATCAAAATATGGTGAATCATGCTTTCTTGCTTGGGACATGTTAAAGGAAACAACGTATTTACTGAATGCAATATCAGTAGTGTACTACATGCAGCTCCTAATAAAGCACTGTGAATGACTTTATTGAGCTCATTACACACACAAAAAAGGTGACGCCCGTGGGGGAAAAAAATTGGTGTGCGATCAAATCATGGGCTGGACTTTATTGCACAAGTGCCACCAGGGTAAAATGTTTGTTTGGAGGCCTGCTGTACAGTCTCCCTATGATACAACCCTATATATTTATTAGGGGTGTAACGATTCACCGATACGGAAATCCAAAGTTGTGCTATATATCCATTGGCTATGTCATAGATCATGGCCGTCCCCTTGTAATCTGATGGTGGTAGATGCCTAATCTCCCTTATGGCTCAAATCAGGTGCCTACATATAGTGTACACCATAGACATACTTAATTTACACACACAGATTGCTTTGAGTGTCTGGAAATGGAGCTATATAAATCATATACATTAGTCAGGTCAGCTACAGACCTTTGCATATGGCCTTTTTTGTCAAATGTCAGGAGATTCTTCAACATGTTCATTTCTCTCTCAGGAGTTCCCCGAACAGGAGGACAAACCGGTTCAGCACTGTTACACCACCAACGTGTCTGACCTGGATGTCCGTCATCTCCCCGTCATCCCTGTCCAGGATTCCCCGCCCTCCTCTCCCTCTCCTCCTCCTGCTCCTCCTAGTGAACCTGAGCCTCCCACACAGCCAGCTTCCCCCTCCCAGCCAGCCTCTCCCTCTCAGCTAGCCTTTCCCTCTCAGCTAGCCTTTCCCTCTCAGCTAGCCTTTCCCTCTCAGCTAGCCTTTCCCTTTCAAGTTCCCTCCAGCCCTGCTCAGACCACCGTTCAGGTCAAAACGGAGCCTGCCACTGTTCAGATCAAAACGGAGCCTGAGGCTGAGGAGGCCATCCTTCCCCCTCCTGACCCTGTCCTTGTCCCCAACTCTGACCCTGGTGCTGACACTAAGGCTCCTGTTCTTGACTCTGCTGAGGCTCCTGCTGCTCAGGCGGACTATGATGCCACGACGGCTGACCAGCCAGCCCCCCATCCCCAGGACACCCCCACCTCCCCCAAGGTGAAGCACCGCAGCAGGCCCCTCTCCCCCGACCCTGAGGAGATGGTGGTCCGGCCCAAGGTGAAGAAGTGGAAGGGCCTCCGCTGGAAACGTCTCCAGATCGTCATCACCATCCGTAAAGGAGGTTCCAAGAAGGAGAGCAGCCGCGGGGTCTCCGAGCTCATGGAGCGTCTCCGCATCACCCTGAGACCTGACAAGCTGCCCCGGGACAAACGCAAGTGCTGCTTCTGCCACGAGGAGGGCGACGGCGCCACGGATGGCCCCGCCAGGCTCCTCAACATCGACGTGGACCTGTGGGTTCATCTCAACTGCGCCCTGTGGAGCACGGAGGTGTACGAGACGCAGGGAGGCGCGCTGATGAACGTTGAAATGGCGTTGAGGCGCGGGCTCCGCACCCGCTGTGCCTGCTGCCAGAAGACGGGCGCCACCAACAGCTGCAACCGCCTACGCTGCCCCAACGTCTACCACTTCGCCTGCGGCATCCAGGCCCGCTGCATGTTCTTCAGGGACAAGACCATGCTGTGCACCCAACACAAACTGAAAGGGCCCAGCGAGGAGGAGCTGACGGGCTTCTCCGTGTTCCGCCGGGTCTACATCGAGAGAGACGAGGTCAAGCAGATCGCCAGCATCTTACAACGCGGCGACCGCATCCACCTGTTCCGCGTAGGCGGCCTCATCTTCCACGCCGTGGGCCAGCTGCTGCCATCTCAGATGCAAGCCTTCCATTCCCCGACCGCAATCTTCCCCGTGGGCTACGAGGCTACCAGGATCTACTGGAGCACGCGGGTGCCTAACCGCCGGTGTCGGTATCGTTGTCGTATCAGCGAGACGGAGGGAAGGCCGCTGTTCGAGGTACGGGTGCTGGAGCATGGACAGGAGGACCTGCACTACCGCGACACCAGCCCAGAAGGTACGTTCTCTGTCCCCACACCCAGAGCCTGTTCAGACTGCCTCTGTTGAAATGTCCAATCACAGAACTGACCACAGTTTGGGTTAATTTGTCTAAATTGCCATTGATTTGGAATTGAGTTGCCATTTTTTTGGGGTAATTGCATCATTGCACCATTGCAACACAACCATGTCCGTAATTAAAATGGAATTGACTCTGGTCTGTGACCATGTCCTGTGTTGTTCTGCCTTCCCTCTAGGTATCTGGGACAGAGTGGTTAAGTCTGTAGCTAAGCTGAGAGAAGAGTCTGCCATGCTGAAGCTTTTCACTGACCATGTGAAGGGAGAGGACATGTACGGCCTCACGGTCCACGCCGTTCTGCGCATCACTGAGTCGGTAAGAAGTCCTTTCCCGAAATCAGAATCACCATTTGGCTTTTCCCTCCTCTGCTCTCATTGCTTCCATGACACCAAGTCCTGTGTCTCCAATAGCACACACTATTGCCCATTCGGTGCCCTACTTTGCACTACAGCTCTGGTTAAAAGGAGTGCACCGCAGAGGGAATAGGGTGCCATTGGAGGTTTGGATCATGCTTTTTCATCCTTGACTTCACTAACATCCTTTGTGTTACGTTATTAGTTGCCTGGAGTGGAGAGCTGCCAGGACTATGTGTTCCGATACGGTCGCCACCCTCTGATGGAGCTGCCGCTCATGATCAACCCCACCGGCTGCGCCCGCTCCGAGCCCAAGGTCCTCACACACTGCAAGAGGTAAGACTGCAGTATAGTCCTCCATGTAGATGACATAGATATGATATGCTGTAGCGATTAACTTTAGTCTGATCAAGATCCTCACACACGGCAAGAGGTAAGACTGCAGTATAGTCTTCCAAATAGATTTATAGTTATAGAAAATAGTAATAAATAGTATACTAGTATAGAAGATATAGGTGATCTAGATATCGATACGCAGTGGTTGTCAACTGGTATTGCACTTGGGACCCAAATAAGACCAGATTGTCTCAGTCGCAACTCAATAATTGCATTTCAATTTTTTGGGGCCAAAATGGCCCATTGGGAAGCAGCAACTTCTTTGAATGCTGTATTGATAGTAAATGTAGCAATTTATGTGACAAGAGAACAACATTCCCACCTTTTCCATTGACAATAATCCATTTAGCCTGTATTCCTGATGACACATTTTAGTTAGCTGACTGGTTTGAGACCACAACATCAACCAAATCTGCTGCTAATAGCTCTATATAGAAAATTCTAGATAATTGAAGAAATTGTTTATTTCAATTATTCCAAAATGTTCATTATCATTTCTATACACGTTCTATCTGGCTTCAGTAGTGTAAGTTCAGACTGGAGTAGTTTTTATCCACCACCAAAAAATATACATCCTAAAATATTTATTTTACTCAGACACCAGCAACCCATTTGAAATAGATAAGTGGTGTAGAGAAACTTGCTGTGTGGTCTGTTAGTAGTTTATAAAGTTGTTAGTTCGGGCCCATTCTGATTGGTCAAAAAGTGTGTTCACTGCATTAAACACAATAATGAGGGCGCTCTCCCTCACTGTTGACCTAAATGTCCTAAAAAAAGAAGTTTAAAAAAGTGTTTCATCGAATGTTCTAATGAGGAGTGATACTGAAACATTTCTAAACTGAATGACATGATGACTGTGCAGACTGACTCTGATCTAGTTCTGTGTCTCTCTCTCTTAGGCCTCACACCCTGAACAGTACGTCCATGTCCAAGGCCTACCAGAGCACCTTCACCGGCGAGATCAACACCCCCTACAGCAAGCAGTTTGTCCACTCCAAGTCCTCCCAGTACCGGCGCCTGAAGACCGAGTGGAAGAACAACGTCTACCTGGCCCGGTCTCAGATCCAGGGCCTGGGGCTATACGCTGCCAAGGACCTGGACAAACACACCATGGTCATCGAGTATATAGGAACCATCATCCGCAACGAGGTGGCCAACCGCCGCGAGAAGATCTACGAGGAACAGGTGGGTGGCTCGAGTAGTAAGTCTTTTGTCTGTTTAGTTCCCCTCCAGGCATAACTGTGATTTGAATTGTTGATTTTACACAAAAACTTAACCAAAGGGTGAAAAGACCGATATAGGTTGTAATATTTGTTCATAGTCAGTGTCAGTGGATTGGAGTGTTTTAGAATGACCTCTCTTCCTGCTTGTTTTCTTCTAGAACCGTGGGATCTACATGTTCCGCACCAACAACGAGCATGTGATCGATGCCACTCTGACTGGCGGCCCAGCTCGGTAGGTGTTGGACGTGTACTTACTTTCTCTTTTTTCCCCCTATTGTGTTTGTCCCGGTCTCACCCTCCTGTTTTCCTCTTCAGCTATGTCAACCACTCCTGTGCCCCCAACTGTGTTGCCGAGGTGGTGACGTTTGACAAAGAGGACAAGATCATCATTATCTCCAGTCGCCGGATCCCCAAGGGAGAAGAGGTGAGACCACAGAGAACCCTGGTCAATATACAGCTTCCTTCACCAATTTAAATGCCCTAAACTGTCTCTTTGGGGGTCTTGGTTGTGTTACAGTAAAGCAGTGTGACTACTGTTGATGTAATAGTGATATTACAGCACAGTGTTGTTGTTGACCTTCTGTCTCTTCTCCTAGCTGACGTACGACTATCAGTTTGACTTTGAGGACGATCAGCACAAGATCCCTTGCCACTGCGGAGCCTGGAATTGCCGAAAGTGGATGAACTAAACGAACAGGGAAAAACAGAGAGGAGAGAGAGGGGGGAGTCCCTTCTTTCTCCTGGGTGCCAGAACAGAACACTCCTGCTGCGCCAAAGCCTATAGTCTTTAGAACTACTTACCCAGTTCATAAGCTGACGAACGAGGAGGGAAATCTAACCTCCAAATCAATAAGACGAAGACGTTTGCATTCACACCTGTAGCCAAAGGTTTGAAGAGCATTACTGATTCTAAACGCAAACAAACCCACCTCTATTGACATCCAGCCGAATGGTGGGACAATCTCTTTGTGGATGAACTGTGTCCTCTGCCAAAAGCAACTCTTTCCTCTACCTACCTACCGCTCCCCCCTTCAACAACTATGGCTGGAATACAATCTTCTAAACCTACCAAATGTTCTGATTCTATGTGATATCAATACTCTCTTAGGACAGATCTCACCTAGAGCTTTGAAGAAAGAAGCCATTTTAAGTACTAAGAACAAACGAATGCATTTTTTTTTTAGGGTCTTACCTATCCTATTCTTCTCCCCCTGCACTCCCCCTCTTCCTAACCTAACCCTTAAGGAAAAGACACTCTCCCGTTGTCATTGGTGGGGATTGACTCCCCAACGTGGATATTATTGGCTAGCTAGACAATCCTGAAGACAGTGGCTCTGAGTTTGTATAGAAGAACTATGTATCGCTGATGGAGACGGGAGTAGAAAGATGTCTGATACAATAAAAGTTGACCTCTAGAGGCACCAGACATAAAGGTTTCATTGGCCTGACTGACTAAAGGAGTTTATAAAAAGGTGGGTTAGTTGGACCCCCAGTCTACCTCATTGATCTAGTGGGAGTGACTGCTTACTTTGTGTAAAAACTGCTACTGTGGAAAAGGGGGAAGAAAGGGGTCGGTGGGAATGTTTTCATTAGGCTAATAATATAGCCTTCTCGGACAAGCAGGGAAACTTAACTAGCAGCCGGTTTGCTCTATTCTATGCTGATTTTACAATAATGAGCCAACAATATTACTCCTCATTAATTATCTATACAGACGGAATAAATTATATGATCATTTTTTTTAAAGATATCCCATTAAGATCAATCACAAGCTTAACAGGTATCACGAGATGACTCCTGATCATCCTGGATTTCATGTTGCCCTTCTCTGCATATAACACATTTAGATATGCTTTTTAGTTGACTGAATGCGCAGTAACATCTAACCTTGCGTTCTGGGGGACTGAGCGAGGGATTGGTGCGTCAACGCGTAAAGCGAAGCAGGATCACTGCGCTAATTTAGTAAGTCGTCTTTGGCAAGACGATCAAGTTAAACTAATGAGTGCGAGAAGTGTAACGTACGCTTGCTGCTTTATTCCTTCTGGTCACACGTTAAGCAGAAAGCTTGCGGGTAATAATGCAAGACTACTATCCCGTTTGTGTTCCACCTTTTAGTCCTTGAAATCCCATCTGCATTTTTTATATTTTATTTTCGCGAATGACGTCAACCATGAATCTAGCATCTTCCTCTCTATATCATGTTAGTGGACTGTTGTAAACTTTTTTACTGTAGTGAGTCTCTCTGCCTGGCCCTGCCTGTCTAACCACACCACAGCTAGGTGTGTTTCTAAAGATCCCTGTGTTGTGGTTTTCTAGTGGTAGTACGGTCTTTTCTATACTGGAGTCTAATCAAGGGCAGGGGAAGACTTGTCAAAAACAAACAAAAAAAAGGGCATTTTTCTTTTTTAAATGAAATGAATAACAAAGTAGATCTAAGGGGAGAGTTCTGAAGTCTCCATGGTGATGTCCCCTCTACCCTGACCTAAAACCTCACGTAAGAAAAATGCAAAAGTGTACAAACTGTATATATATTCTATAGGGGGGCAACAAACTCTTTATCCAACCCCTTTTTAATCAATAAAAATCTAAAATTGTAGAGAAATAAAATTGATGAAAGAAATCAACCACTGGATATCATTTTATCAAAGATTATGCTGTGTGTGTGTGTGTGTGTGTGTATATATATATAAATATATGTAAAATGGAGTGTTTTTGCATTTACCTGTTTTTCTATTAGCATTTTTTGCTATAAGCTTTCAAAGACAGTTTGTTAAAATAGGTATGTGAAGATGTCAGGTCTTTACTTGGATGAGAAGCCAAGAGTGAAAGAATGTTGTAGATGCATAATGGAAAGTTGTCAAGATTATTACAACAATGAATCACTTGAAGGGTGCATAGCATTTGTGTATTTATGTCAAACTGTTAATTTACTTTTAATTTATGCTACTAGTCAATTTTACCAAAACCTCTCGCCCTTGATTGGTCACAATTTGATCATTAGTATACGGAAAATCTTTAACTTCTCCCTGGCTAGGATATTAGTTAAATATGATTGGTGTTTCATCTTCCCTATAGAAGTGAATGTGTTGGTAAACCTTGTGAAAACAGGCTACTCGGTCTGATGTATGTTATGACTAAATATTCAAAGTTAACCCAGTACTTACCTGAGAATAAATTGCACTCAATAGTACTTCTCTAAAAGTGGTAGATATTGGGAAAGTATGAGTCAGTGCTATTTTTCTTGTCCTGTTTATTTGAAGGGAAGACCATTAGACATTTTGCCGCTCACTGGATTTTAGCCTAAGTAACTTCTTCCTACCTTCTATCATGTTTGAATATCTAATTTAAGTTCTGCATATCTTAAATTAAATAAAGAGCTTGCTAAAAGTTGAACTTTTTTTACCTAACTTTTTAAAAATGTTTTACATCTGTACAGCTGAGCTACTTTAAGGGAATATGAATAATTTTTATTGTATGTGGCATGTTTTGTATGGATATAATTTTGAATTGTACATAGAACGACAGAGGTTTTCTATACAGCCCCCCCCCTCCCCCATCCATTTGTCTCTGCTTTTATTTCTTTTAAAGAAAAAATAAAATGCATTTTTAAATATAATATGGAATCTTATTTTCATTTAAATAAAACATGCGAGTTGAGACTTGCATGCTAAAGTGACTCAGACAGACTAATACAAAACTTGTATTTTAATGTATATCACCTACCATATGTACACATTTTATAACTAGTCCTGAAAAAAGTGTAATTTAACATGGTGTTTGAAATAGGTGTACAGTATGAATAGGACAGTTGATGGTATAACAAAAAAATCCCATGCTAAAACAATGATAGGAATATTTGACATTTGGTTCTCATGACAACCATCTCTTCCTCAAAGCCCTCATGAAATACCAGGATAGATTGACCCCCAAATACTCCATCTGTCATATCCTTGCCAATGTTACAGTAGCAGCAACATACATTTACTGGGGTATACATGCCCCAAATCCAAATGAAAAAAATATTTTTCCCCCTCTGCATTCTATATATTTTACCTCAGTAAAGACAGAGGTCCCAGTGTTGAGACAGCCCCCTTGTTCTGCATACCATCAGAACACATTGGATCCTTTTTCAGAGAGCCCAGTTCCAGTGTTAACAGATAAAGCCTATTCTTCTTGCCCTGTTCAATCAAAAATAAATACACAAAATGGTGAGATGAGCTCATAGTTACATCACAATATCAACTAGCCCAGTGTAAAAGGGAAAATCGATACCTACAATCCAAGAAAAGCCAAGAATAAAACATTTTTTCCTGAGCTCTCTGACTTCTGCATCTCCAAGAAACCAGCTGAAAGTACCATTGAAGATGTCACTGAAGAAAAATCACCACAGTACAGAGATGCCTGTTTTGTATACAAATCAATGTCTTCATCAGTAGTGTCTATAGTAAACCAGTTCTCATTACCATCGTTTATGCCTCTTATAGATACCAGTCACCCTAGTCATACTGTTCTCTGCTACCGCACGGTTGGCAGTACTGGAGCGCTTAAGTCTAATTCCAAAAGGCTCCTTACCCCTACCTACATGTTGGACTGAATTAAAAATAGGCTACATCTTTGACTGGCTTCTTAAATCACATCAAATCTCTAGTCATCAAAAATATCTAATAATACCTTTCCAAAAAAAACATCCCGGCCACATTTCAAAACATAAAACTGGACCAAATCTCAAAATGTGATACGTGTAGGAGTCACATACAAGCAGGCATGAGCGACGTGGGATATTCAAGTAGCAGAATGCAACCCATCTGTTTTAATGCTTGACAAGTCTTAAATGACTAAATGTGAAATGTTGTCCAATCAACTACAAGGTATTCCAGGCTTCTGAAAGCTGTACAGGAACGGCTGTAAGTCTACTCTGCTGATGTACACTGAAGAAAAATATAAAACATGCAACAATTTTACTGAGTTTGTCCATATAAGGACATAAGTCAATTGAAATAGATTCATTGGGCCCTAATCTATGGATTCCACATGACTGGGAATACAGATATGCATCTGTTGTTCACAGATACCTTAAAAATGGTTTAAGTAGGGGAGTGGATCAGAAAATCAGTCAGTGAGGCACACAATTAGTGCTTCTTCACAGAGTTGATCAGGCTGTTGATCGTAGTCCCACTCCTCCAATGGCTGGGTATTGGCGGGAACAGGAACACGCTGTTGTACACGTCGAGCATCCAAACATGTTCAATGGGTGACATGTCCGGTGAGTATGTAGGCCATGGAAGAACTGGGACATTTTCCGCAGTGTACAGATCCTTCCGACATGGGGCTGATCATTACCGTGCTGAAACGGGATGGTGGTGGATGAATGGCACGACAATGGGCCTCAGGATCTCATCACGGTATGTCTGTGCATTCAAATTGACATAAATAAAATGCAATTGTGTTCGTTGTGCCTAGCTTATGCTTGCCCATACCATATCCCCACCATGGGGTTCTCAGTTCACAACGTTGACATCAGCAAACCGCTCGCCCACATGACGCCGTACACAGAGACATCTGCCCAGTACAGATGAAAACGGGATTGATCTGCGAAAATAACACTTTTCGGGCGTGAAGTCGGTTACGATGTCGAACTGTATTGAGGTCAAGACCCCGGCGACGACAAGCACACAGATGAGTTTGCCAGACCATTTGCGCAGAAATTCAGGTTGTGCAAACCCAGTTATCAGCTGTCCGGGTGGCTAATCTCAGACACTCCCACAGGTGAGTGTAACGGGCCTGGGCTGGCGTGTTGACATGTGGTCTGTGATTGTGATGCCAGTTGGACCTACTGCCAAATTCTCTAAAAACATGGGAGATGGTAGAGAACATCAATTCACTTGCAACAGCTCAGGTGGACATTCCTGCAGTCAGCATGTCAATTGCACACTCCTTCAAAACTTGAGACATCAGTGGCATTGTGTTGTGACAAAACTGCACGTTTTAGTGGCCTTTCACAAGGTGCACCTGTGTAATTATCATGCTGTTTAATCAGCTTCTTGATATGCCACATCTGTCAAGTGGATGGATTATCTTGGCAAAGGAAAAATGCTCACTAACAGGTATGTAGACAAATTAGTATGGATCATTTCTGGGATCTTTTATTTCAGCCTAAGAAATATGGGTCCAACATTTTACATGTTGCATTTATATTTTTGTTCAGTGTATATTGTGACATGTCCATAGAAGTGACTTTCCTGCCTAATATGGTTGATTTCATCCTGTACAGATAGTTGAGTGACGACAAGAGAGTCATCTGCTACTCCCACATTCTCCCAAAAGCATTTTTTTTTAAACTTAAAAATGTGGACATGAAACCACATTATGAATATGAGTTTTCAGGACGTAGCTAGTCGTGGCAAAAAAATAAAAAGATGTACAAAATATTACAAACTAAATTCCTGTCACTGTACAATAGTCATATTTACTGCCTCGGAGCACAAAGTAAAACTGAACAGGGAGGTTGGTGGGGATAATAATGGTAGTATCATGTAGTGTGGTGGCCCATAAGAGTGTGTGAAGGAGAGGAGGTTGGGATAACCAGGTAAAGGAGGGAGAAAGAAGAGGAGCGGCAGAGGAGAGATTCTCAGTAGTTATGGCTAATAAGGTGTGGTAGGCCTTGTCACAACTTGAGTGTGGCTTTAAAACTGGCAGGATTTAGTCTCAGTCCTTTCCGTGTTATTTTCCATGAGCCCTGGTCAAAAAGTAGTGCACTAGATAGGGAATAGGGCGCCATTTGATAAACAGCCTGTGTCCATCGTTGTGCGTCTCCAGCGAGCTACGTGGCTCTGCCGACTGTCCGTCCCACTCTTATCTTACATCTTGATGTCCTCCTCAACACTGAGCTGAGAGAGAGTCTTCTTGATGCGTAGAGCCGTGAGGCGGGCCGCTCCGTTAGAGTACCAGCACTCCCTCATGATCTTACCCATCACACGCAGAGACTGGAGGATGAGGGGGGAGGTTAATCAGTCAACACACAATCAACCAAATTGAATAAAGAGTTTAAAAAGTAAAATAAAACTGCAAAAACAATTGTTTACACCATATTTACATTTCAAATGCAGTCAATCACTAATAACTTAGAAAACAAATGCAATGTTTGTCCAGAAAGTCAGTTTTTTTTGTGAGTATTTGTCTCTCTCCCTCTCATTACCTCGTAGCTCTGCCACCAGTTGGGCACGTTAGGCCTCAGCCTCTGGTCACACACCACCTTTCTCATCTCATCTATGGAGGGGTCAGAGGGCACCAGGTCAAAGTAGGGCAGCTGGTAATCCTCGTGGATACCTGGGGGGGGGGGGGCAGGACAGAGGGAGAGCCTGGTCAGTCACATGCTCACGACTAAGAAGATTGTTCTCATAGTAATGTGGTTCTTGACAAGTGAAGGTGTGTTTCAATGAAACTACATTGCAGTCAGACTGCACAGAATCACTCATTTACAAATCCCCATGTAGCCTAAGTTATTACTCGTGTGGCCAAAATGAGCTGAAGCACTTCCCCAGGCATTGTGAGATTGGACCATCTGCAAGGTACCCAGTCAGTGTCTTACTTCCAGTGTTGCAGCGACGCGCTATCTCCCAGTACACCAGCCCCAGGGCGTAGATATCAGCACACTTAAACGAGTCAAAGTGTTTCATGTTGATGGTCTCTTCCAGGACCTCTGGAGCCATATACCTGGGAGACAGAGAGACAAACAGGTTTCCACTAAAGGAAAGGATGTTTTGTGTACCAGTATATCACTGAGATACGGTATCAAATACACCAACTTCAGGAGATTCATTGAACAAAAATATTCCACATTTTTACAATGTTGTCCTGAATTAAATGAATAGACATGGCAGCTAGTCGGGCCAGTACCTCTTGGTGCCAACACGCTGGTTAGGGGCGATGTCTATAGTATCAGTGATGGACTCGTGGCGTACTGCCAGCCCCAGGTCAGCGATGGCACACATGCCATTCTTCTTCACCAAAATGTTCTTAGACTTCAGATCACGGTGGGCGATACCAGGCTTACCTAGAGAGGAGGAAACACTGAGTTGGAAGACTGGAATGGAAGGGGCACAGGAGCACACGACAATGTTTAAACCAGGTTAACATTTGAACCAGGTCATCATTTGTAATATATATTAGCTGTAAAGTCGTTTGAGTTGTGTGTCGGACCCCAGGAAGATTAGCTGTCGTCATGGAATCAGCTAATGGGGATCCTATAAAAAAATATATAATTTATAGGCAGGGCAATGAGTGCTAACAATGGCCGTGTGAGAGGTGTAAGGTGTAAAGTGATGGAAACAAAAGTTAACTGGCTAACTTGGTGATCCTCCTGTGTTGTAGAACACCCTGGCTTTCAGGCTAATTAGGAATGTGTTTACACATACAGTGGATTTGGAAAGTATTCAGACCTTTACTTTTCCCATATTTTCTTACAGCCTTAATATAAAATGGAACAAATAGCACCCCCCCCCCATCAATCTACACACAATATCCCATAATGACAAAGTAAAAAGATTTTTTAGAAATGTTTTCAAAAACTGAAATATCACATTTACACAAGTATTCAGACCGTTCACTCAGTACTTTGTTGAAGCACTTTTGGCAGCGATTACAGCCTCAAGTCTTCCTGGGTATGACGCTACAAGCTTGGTACACCTGTATTTGGAGAGTTTCTCCCATTCTTCTCTGCAGATCTTCTCAAGCTCTGTCAGGTTGGATGGGGAGTGTCGCTGCAGAGCTATTTTCAGGTCTCTCCAGAGATGTTAGATCGGGTTCAAGTCCAGGCTCTGGCTGGGCCACTCAAGGACATTCAGAGATTTGTCCCGAAGCCAATCCTGTGTTGTCTTGGCTGTGTGTTTAGGGTCATTGTCCTGTTGGAATGTAACCTTCTCCCTCGTCTGAGGTCCTGAGCAGATTTTCATCAAGGATCTTTGTACTTTGCTTCGTTCATCTTTCCCTCAATCCTGACTAGTCTCCCAGTCCCTGCCACTGAAAAACATCTCCACAGCACGATGCTGCCACCACCATGCTTCAACGTAGGGAATCAATTGAATTTACCACAGGTGGACTCCAATCAAGTTGTGAAACATGAAGGACGATCAATGGAAACAAGATGCACCTGAGCTGAATTTTGAGTCTCATAGCAGAGGATCTGAATACCTCTGTAAATAAGGTATTTCAGGTTTCTCTTTAATAAATTAGCAAAAAATATCTAAAAAACAGTTTTCGCTTTGTCATTATAGGGTATTGTGTGTAGATTGATGAGGGTAAAAAAAAAAAATCCATTTTAGAATAAGGCTGTAACATAACAAAATGTGGAAATAGTGAAGGGGGTCTGAATACTTTCTGAATGCACGGTATGGTCCTTATTCATCTCGCCGCTGTGCTTACCCTGCGTGCCCAGTATCTCCATATGCAGGTGAGCCAGGCCGCTGGCGGCAGACAGGGCCAGTTTGATCATGCCCTCTATAGTCACAGAATAGTAGTTCAGGTAGTCAAACAGAGAACCGTACTCGTGGTAGTCTGAGACCAGCCACAACTGGGTCCATGTGCCGTTATCTGAGAGAAAGAGAAACGCAGAGAAAGATAGAGGATAATTCTACTGTTAATAAAAAAGAATTCAACTGTTGAGTCAACCACGGCACGTTGATGAAATTCACCTCCATAACACCAGGGATATGTCTGTGTCGTAAGTGGCGTGTGTGTGTACACGGTTCTCCGTGTGGTGCTGTAGTAGGACAGCGACGGAACGCTCACCTTTATTGTCGGCAGCGATGAATCCCAGGATGTTCTCGTGTCGCAGCATGATGGTCTGGTAGATCTCAGCCTCTCTGAACCACGAGCGCTCCTCTCTGGACGAGAAGATCTTCACCGCCACGTCTCCTCCGCGCCACTTCCCCCGCCACACCTCCCCGAAGCGGCCCTTCCCTATGATGTCCTGCAGAACGATGGTCCTGGCCACCGTACGCTGCACAAACAGGGGCAAGCCTGCAGGAGGAAGCAGAAAGGACCACTGATACCATTGGGCTTTTGCCTGAACAATAACTTGTACGTGTACACATATGCATCTATTGTGTTACATACAGACGTGGCTAAAGAGTATTCTAAAAATTGAATGAATCCACAGTGTAATAGGACCCCTGTTCGCAGGCGAGGGTAGAGTTCAGGACGGTTCTGGGTATAGAACCTTTACTTCCAGCAGTGTAGGCTCAGTCTACTCACCAGAACCAGACCCGGAGGTGGACATGTCATAGATGAGATCCTGCAGGGTCTTGTCCTTGGCCAGGTAGAGGTGTTCACAGGAGGGGTCCTCCACCTCCAGCCGCTGTCTGTACAAAAGAAGATCAGCTGTCAAACTAAAAATTGTATCTTCTCACCCTCTCACACCCCCCCCCCCCCCCCCCCCCCTCCAAATACACCACAGCCCTGCCGTCCCATCTATAGGGCGTACTCAGATGGTACTACCTGGGACCAGAGACTCACCTGTAGGTCCTCTGGTGATGCTGGAAGAGGAATAATCCCACCAGCAGCAGCATGCACAGCAGGAAGACCGGCCCTGCGATCACAGCCACCAGCTCCACTGGCCCCCATGGGCCTCCAGAGCCCACCCAGCCCAGCTCCCCCCGGTTTCACCGGGACTGGAGCGAGGGAGAAATTGAGAACAGGGTGTTAGCAGTGGTATTACCATCTTTCCTAGTCAAATAAAACAAAAAGGGTGCAACGCAATAGTACGAAGTGGCTTCCTCCATCTCTCTCTTATGTGCACTGATATGAAAACATTGGAGGGGTAGACGCAGAATGTTCTTTCAAATCAGTGCAGATGAAAAAAAAAAGACAGGAGACGAGGAAGCTTTACTTATGCGATACACAACGCAGTGTATGACTTCGGCTTTACTCACGCGAGGGAACCTTGAGGTCGACGCGGTTGCAGTAGTCAGTGTAGCAGCAGTGTGTGTTGAGCAGTCCCTCAGCACTGAGACAGTAGAAAGGTTGGCCAGGGGGCACAAGGCTGTCTCTGGCGATACAGATCCTTACATGCTGCTCATGCCCCTGGATGAAGGAGGTGGATGCCATGCAGGCCCCGTCAGTCTCACACTCGTAACCAGACTTCACACAGTTGGTGCAGTTACACCGCAGCGCTGAGGGAAAAAGGGAGGCACAAGGTTAGAATGAGTACTAGTTAGGCATCAGGACTATTCTATGGGCGCTTGAATCAGAGACCGAGATAACAGGCATGGGGTGGAATGAGTTGGAGAGAACTTCCCAGAACAGAATGCGATGAACAACAGTTGATGAGCAATACGATTTTAGTCCGGACTGTAAGAAAACTTTCGAGTCACTGCAGTACTCACATGTCCAGCAGAGGGAGTCTAAACCAACAATACCAGACTCAAAGTACATTCCATCTACCGGACTAGCCAGGATAGAGTCCCGTTCGGAAGAGACGCAACAATACAGCCAGTGGAGTGTGTAGACTGGTTTGGCAGCAGACAGAAACCAGTTTCTCTAAAGCAGAGGAAGCCAAATACTCCATCATTTACATTTAAGTCATTTAGCAGACGCTCTTATCCATGGAGGGGAGACTGTCCTGGGATGCTGGGACAGACGCACCAAAACCCAACAGTCAAATCCCCAATGCAGCATTCTGCTACTCAAAGAAAGCAAGAACAAATTTTAATTTAACTAGGCAAGTCAGTTATGAACAAATTCTTATTTAGAATGACGACGTACCCTGGCCAAACCCTCTCCTGGACGACGCTGGGCCAATTGTGCACCACCCCTATGGGACTCCCGATCACGGCCGGTTGTGATACAGCCCGGGATTGAACCCGGGTCTGTAGTGACACCACTAGCACTGCAATGCAGTGCCTTAGACCACTGCGCACTCGGTCCCCAAAACACTGTCAGGATCATAGCTTTGATTTAAAGCCCGCAGCACAGACAGTTTGATAGGGGCCTGTTTTAACAAGTCTACAATAGCTGGGCCACTCAAAACTAAATCACTCTTGCTTCAGAGGAAATTGAAAGAAAGACTAGAACAAAAATGGCAACAAATTCAAACAGAGGGGGACAGAGTGAATTCAGGTCTGCTGCCACCTAAAAGACACTTCTAAAGGGCCAAGCCTTGTCAGACCTCAACACCTTCTGGATTTAAAAAATTAAATAAAAAGGGATTTACTCTGAAGCCTTCTGCTAATCCTCTCCCTATTCTGGGGGGTTTTCCAAGCAGCCCTTGAGCCCTCTCCTTCCACCCAGTTAGTTTATTTGCTCAAACAGAAACAGTTTGTAACTGTAATTAAAAAAATAAGACAGTATGTGCAGGAGGGGTAAAGCCCAAAATAGCTTTTTCAAGTAACACCCCCCCTTCAAATGGTCATAAATCACACCAATTTAGCAGTGTGGACAAACAATCAAATTAAAACTAGACGCAAAAGAGATAAAGGAATAGAAAATCTAAACAGAAAGTCAAGCTACTGGGGGTGTATAACTGTGATGGACAATAGGTGCCTCTAACAATTTTTTTAAAACAAAATGACAAGGATAGCTTAGCAAAATCAGACAGGAACGCGTTCCAGATCATGGGGCTTTAATAGGTAATTCGGAATTGAGAATTGGTCGCTCCTGAACATGGGCGGCGTAGCCACAGTTAGGGAATTCAAGAGGATAAGTGATTAAAAGTACCGCAAACACATTGAGCAACTTACATTTGATCAATATTCAGGAGTCCTCTTATTTATTTATTTTAAGGAGGTGCTGAACGGTCTGAGGTATAGTCAGATAATATTCTTCATACAGAGCGTTTCTGCAGGGAGATTGATAGTGGTATGTGCTGGCCCATATAATATTCCAGTAACTGATGAATGGGACGATCATCGTGTAAGAGAGCGCAGCACTTCTGTTCAGGAGATATCTACATCTTGCCCAATTATCCTCATATTTTTGGTGATCTTAGAGGTTATTGTTTCCATGACAATTAACCATCAAATCAGACCACCAAGAAAGCGTACAGGCATATCATCAATATGGACCCCTATATAATCTGGATTCTATTTTCTTTGGACCAAATAATAAAAGTCAGTGACAATGTTCATTTTAAAACAGAGAAATTAGATAATGTTGATGAACTGAGGTAAATTAAATCTTGTGAGAGTAAAACACAAATATACAAAACAACTAGTAAAGTGTGTATGTCCTGTTTCATGAGCCGAAATAAAAAAGATCAGAAATGTTTGCAAATTTGATTATATCCCTGTTAGTGAGCATTTCTCCTTTGACAAGATATGCCACACCTGTCAGGTGGATGGATTATCAAGAAGCTGAATAAAACAGCATGATCATTACACAGGTGCACCTTGTGCTGTGGACAATAGAAGGCCACTAAAATGTGCAGCGTTTTCACAACACAATGCCACAGATGTCTCAAGTTCTGAAGGAGAGCTCAATTGACATGTTGCCTGCAGGAATGTCCACCAGAGCTGTTGCCAGAGAATTGAATGTTAGAGAAATTAACATAAGCCACCTCTATCATTTTAGAACATTTGGCAGTACGTCCAACCGGCCTCACAACCACTCCAACCCAGGACCTCCACATCTGGCTTCTTCACCAGCCCCCCAGACAGCTGATGAAACTGAAACTAAAAATGTGAAACTGAGGAGTATTTGTCTGTAATAAAGCCCTTGTGGGGAAAAACTAATTCCGATTGGCTGGGCATGGCTCCCCAGTGGGTTGGCCTATGCCCTCCCAGGCCCAGCCAATCAGAATGAGTTTTTCCCCACAAGGGCTTTATTACAGACAAATACTCCTCAGTTTCACATTTGTATTCAAACTATTATGATCAACAGTATCAAAAGCTTTAAAAAAAAAATCTAATCTATGATCTTCGCAATCATTTGCCGTATGTATTTCACCAATTAAGTAACTAACAGCCATGTAGGAAGGGTGAGATTTCTGAAACCATACTGAAGTTCATAAAACTGACTTTCCTTGTTAAGATATTAGATTCATCCGGTATATGCTTTAAAAAAAATAGATGGCCGGCAAAATTGAGATTGGCCTGGAATTTGTTAAGTTTGCTGGATCATCAACAATGAGCACTAGTCTCTCAGTCTCACTGGTAAGCCAAGACAGACTGTTAGCACAAGCTCAACCTTCCTCTGTAGGTTCATCTCTGGAGTTAACTGCAGCAGGTCTCCTGCAAAAATATCCATCCTCAATCAGAACAGAACAGTTTGAAACACCACTTTCTTCCTGAGCTACTCCTGCTGCTGTAGTTTCACCACTCTCCTTACGATCCAAATATTGGTCGGGTTACTAACACTTTCCCACCCACTCAGTCTTACTCAACCCACTTCCCTTAAGTTTACTCACACCCCCCCTATTGTGCCATCATAATGTGTGACTGGGAGCCATTCCCACAGTTGAACTGCTGTGTGTAATGTGCGCCCGTGTCTGCATGTACAGTGCATTCTGGGAAGTATTCAGACCCCTTGACTTTTTCCTTATTGTAAAATGGATTAAATATATTTTCCCCTCAATGACAAAGCAAAAAAAGGATTAGAAATTTTAGCAAAAAAATGGCCAATTTGAAATCAAATTTTATTTGTCACATGCACTGAACACAACATGTGTAGACCTTACAGTGAAATACTTACTTACAAACCCTTAAACAATGCAGTTAAGAAAATATCTAAATAAATAAATAAGAATAAATAAAAAATATTAAAGCGCAACAGTAAATACCAATAGCAGGGCAACATACAAAGGGTACCGGTACAAAGTCAACGGGGGGGGGCACCCGTCTCAAGGTAATTGAAGTAATATGTACATTATCCATGTAGTCACTTTAATAAACAGAGTAGCAGCAGTGTAGGGGGGGGGGGCGAATGCAAATCGTCTGGGTAGCCATTTGATTAGCTGTTCAGGAGTCTTATGGCTTGGGGGTAGACGCTGTTGAGAAGCCTCTTGGACCTAGACTTGATTCTCTGGTACCACTTGCCATGCGGTAGCAGAGTCCTCTAAAATGTGCAGTGTTTTCTGACTAAAGTGGCTGGAGTCTGACAAATTTTAGGGCCTTCCTCTGACACCAGCGGGTGTAGAGGTCCTGGATGGCAGGAAGCTTGGCCCCGGTGATGTACTGGGCCGTACACTCAACCCACTGTAGTGCCTTACGGTCGGAGGCAGAGGAGTTGCCATACCAGGCAGTGATGCAACCAGTCAGGATACTCTCGATAGTGCAGCTGTAGAACCTTTGAGGACCCATGACAAATCTTTTCAGTATCCTGAAGGGGAATAGGTTTTGTCGTGCCCTCTTCACAACTGTCTTGGTGTGATTGGACCATGTTAGTTTGTTGGTGATGTGGACACCATGTGGAACTTGAAACTCTCAACCTGCCCCTTCGATGAGAATGGGGGTGTGCTCGGTCCTCCTCCTGTAGTCCACAATAATCTTTGTCTTGATCACGTTAAGGGAGAGGTTGTCCTTGCACCACACGATGAGATCTCCGACCACCTCCCTATTGGCTGTCTCATCGTTGATCAGGACTAACACTTGTGTCATCTGCAAACTTAATGGTGTTGGGAGTCGTGCCTGGCCGTGCAGTCATGAGTGAACAGGGACTACAGGAGGGGCCCCCGTGTTGAGGATCAGTGTGACTATGGTAGTCTTCTTGAAACATGTATTACAGACTCAATCAGGGAGAGGTTGAAAATGTCAGTGAAGACACTTGCCAGTTGGTCAGCGCATGCTCGGAGTACACGTCCTGGTAATCCGTCTGGCCCTACGGCCATGTGAATATTGACCCGTTTAAAAAGGTCTTACTCGCATCGGCTGCGGAGAACATGATCACAAAGTTGTCCGGAACAGCTGATGCCCTCATGCATATTCAGTGTTACCTGCCTCGAAGAGAGCATAGAAGTTTTTCTGGTAGGATGTGTCACCAGGCAGCTCTCGGCTGTGCGTCCCTTTGTAGTCTAATGGCTTGCAAGCCCTGCCACATCCGACATAGTACAAATTGATCTTAGTCCTGTATTGATGCTTTTCCTGTTTGATTGTTCCGGGTTAGAGTCCAGCTCCTTGAAAGCAGCAGCTCTACCCTTTAGCTTAGTGAGAAGGTTGCATGTAATCCATGGCTTCTGGTTGGGGTATATACGTACAGTCACTCTGGGGACGACGTAGTCAATCCCCTTATTGATGAAGCCAGTGACTGATGTGCACTCAATGCCATTGGAAGAATCCCGGAACATATTCCAGTCGGTGCGAGCAAAACAGTCTTGTAGTTTAGCATCGGCTTCATCTGACCACTTTTTCATAACCCGAGTCACTGATGCTTCCTGCTTAAAGTTTTTACTTGTAAGCAGGAGGAGAGAATTATGGTCAGATTTGCCAAATGGAGGACGAGGGAGAGCTTTGTACGCATCTCTGTGTGTGGAGTAAAAGGTGGTCTAGAGTTGTAATTTGCCCCTCTGGTTGCACATTTAACATGCTGATAGAAATTAGGTAAAACAGATTTAAAAAATGTTTCCCCTGCATTGAAGTCCCAGGTCACTAGGAGTGCCACATCTAGATGAGAGTTTCCTGTTTGCCTATGGCGGTATACAGCTCATAGAGTCCGGTTTTCGTGCCAGCATCAGTCAGTGGTGGTATGGAGACAGCTACAAAAAAGACTATGTAGATAGTGTGGTCAACAGCTTATCATGAGATACTCTACATCATGCGAGCAAAACATTGAGACTTCCTTTTACATCATGTACCAGTTTACTACTATACATAGCCTCTGGTAAGACACGGGGGGGGTGGACGGCCTTCCGTTCCATCCTGCCGATAGCGTATAACCCGCCAGCTGTATGTTATTAATGTTATCGTTGGTGAAACACAAGATAATTACAGTTAACGTCCCATTGGTTGGATAAATGTGCTTTCAGTTCGTCCCATTTAAATTTTCCAGCGATTGAACGTTGGCTAACAGCACAGATGGCAAAGGCAGATTAGCCACCCATCACCTGATCCTCACAAGGAACCCCAATCTCTTTCCGCTAAAATCTTTCTCCAGCTAATGGCGGAGATGAGGGCCTGTTTGAAGTATATCCTTCCCGCTCGACTCATTAACTCTTTTGGGATAGGGGGCAGCATTTTCACTTTTGGATGAATAGCCTCCTACTCTGTCCCAGATACTAATATATGCATATTATTATTAGTATTTGATCAGAAACACTGAAAATGTCTAAAACTGGTTGAATGATGTCTGAGTATAACAGAACTCATAAGGCAGGCGAAAACCTGAGAACAAACCTCAGATGTCCCACTTCCTGGTTGGATTTTAGTTTCAAAGCCTGGCCTACCGAATACAGTGTGATATGGATAAAGTTGCACTTCCTACGGCTTCCACTAGATGTCTTCAGTCTTTAAAACTTGAATGAGGATTCTACTATAAAGGGAGGGGCTCATGAGACCCGTTTGAGTCAGTGGTCTGGCATAGTGTCATGGTCTCATGACGCGCGCCTTCACCAGAGTTACCTCTCGTTCCAGTGCTTTTCTTCAGACATAAGAATTCTCCGGTTGAAACATTGATTCCATACATCGTTTGACATGTTTCTAAAGGACTGTAACGGAACTTTGAGTTTGTCTGGACGAATTGCCTGCGCCTCATGAAGATGGGTTATTGGGCTGAACACGTGGCTATTTGGACATAAAATTGGCTTTATGGAACAAAATCAGTCACTTATTGTCAAACTGGGATTAGCTTCTGATGAAGATCAGAAGTTAATATTTATGGTGTTATTTCTAACTTCTGTTGACTCCAAAATGGTGGATATTTCTCTGGCTGGGTTGGGCTCTGAGCACAGTTGATTATGCTTTTTCTGTAAAGTAAAAAAAAAAAACTGACACAGCGGTTGCATTAACCTCGAGACTCTAGGGGCAGTATTTCATTTTTGGATGAAAAACATTCCAGCTTTAAACAAGATATTTTGTCACAAAAAGTTGCTCGACTATGCATATAATTGACAGCTTTGGAAAGAAAACTGACGTTTCCAAAACTGCAAAGATATTATCTGTGAGTGCCACAGAACTGATGCTACAGGCGAAACCAAGATGAAACTTCAAACCGGAAGTGAGCAAAATTTGAGGCGCTGTTTTCCAACGTCTCCTTATATGGCTGTGAATGCGCCCGGAACGAGCCTACACTTTCTGCCGTTACTCCAAGGTGTCTGCAGCATTGTTATGTATTTGTAGGCATATCATTGGAAGATTGGCCATAAGAGACTACATTTACCAGGTGTCCGCCCAGTGTCCTGCGTCGAAATTGGTGCGTAATCTTCAGCTGCACGCATTCAGCCATGTGATTCAGAGGAGAGAGGAGACTTCCACGAACTATATATATCATCGAAGAGATGTGAAAAACACCTTGAGGATTGATTCTAAACAACGTTTGCCATGTTTCAGTCGATATTATGGAGTTAATTTGGAAAAAAGTTTGGCGTTTTGATGACTGAATTTTCGTTTTTTTTTTGGTAGCCAAACGTGACGAACAAAACGGAGCGGTTTCTCCTACACAAAGAATCTTTCAGGAAAAACTGAACATTTGCCATCTAACTGAGAGTCTCCTCATTGAAAACATCTGAAGTTCTTCAAAAGGTAAATGATTTTATTTGAATGCTTTTCTTGTTTTTGTGAAAATGTTGACCGCTGAATGCTAACACTAAATGCTACGCTAGCTATCAATACTGTTACACAAATGCTTGTTTTGCATATTTTGAAAATCTGAGATGACAGTGTTGTTAACAAAAGGCTAAGCTTGAGAGCTAGCATATTTATTTCATTTCATTTGATTTTCATGAATAGTTAACGTTGCGTTGTGGTAATGAGCTTGAGGCTGTATTCACAATCACAGATCCGGGATGGCTAGAATCAAGAGGTTTTAACCTCTAGTGACTCCCAAACCTGCATGCGGGAGCGTAATCGTCACCTGAAACTAATTAGCATAACACAGCGGACATAAATATCCCTAGAAAATATTCCTATTCATAAAAATCACAAATAAAATATATTGAGACACAGCTTAGCCTTCTGTTAATCACGCTGTCATCTCAAACTTTCAAAATATGCTTTACAGTCAACGCTAGACAAGCATGTGTAAGTTTATAATAGCCTAGCATAGCATTATGCCTTGCTAGCAGCAGGCAACCTTGTCACGGAAATGAGAAAAGCAATCAAATTAAATCGTTTACCTTTGATGAACTTCGGATGTTTTCACTCACCAGACTCCCAGGTAGATAGCCAAAGATCATTTTTTCACAAAATATTACCTTGGGGAATTTCTCAGGCTTTCGCTTGCAACATCAGTTCTGTTATACTCAGACATTATCTTTCCAGCTTTGGAAACGTTAGTGTTTTCTATCGAAAAGCTGTCAATTATATGCATATTCTAGCATCTTTTCCTGACAAAATATCCTGTTTAAATATATATATATATATATAAATAAATAAAATACTGCCCCTAGAGTCGCAAGAGGTTAATCTGTGAAAGTTAAATATTTCAAAAATATTTTTGAATTTCACGCACTGCCTTTTCAGCGAAATGTTGTCAAGGGGTTCCGCTAGCGGAACGCCTGCCCTAGAAAGGTTTTAACCAACCGTGCCATTTTTTAAACTCTCATTGTTTAACTTAATTTGTACATAATGTCACTGCTACCGTCTCTTATGGCCGAAAAGAGCTTCTGGACATCAGAACAGTCATTTACTCGCCTCAAATTGGACAAATAATTTCTTTTAAGAGCCAATAAAATGGCAGCTATTCTCTCTGGCGGCATCATCCATCATATTGCACAAGTATTCAGACCCTTTGCTCTGACACTAAATTGAGCGCAGCTGCATCGGGTTTCTGTTGATCCTCCTTGAGATGTTTCTACATGATTGGAAGATGCCTGGCCAAACTGAGCAATCGGGGAGAAGGGCCATAGTCAAGGAGGTGACCAAGAACCTGATGGTCACTGACAGAGCTCCTTGGAGATGGGAGAACTTTCCAGAAGGACAACCATCTCTGCAGCACTCTAATCAGGCCTTTATGGTAGAGTGGCAAGATGGAAGCAATTCCTCAGTAAAAGGCACGACAGCCTGCTTGAAATTTGCCAGAAAGGATCATTGAGAGGATCTGCAGAGCAGAATGGCAGAAACTCCCCAAATACTTGTGCCAAACTTGTAGTATCACAACCAAGAAGACTCGTGGCAGTAATCGCTGCCAAAGTTGCTTTAACAATGTACTGAATTCTGATTTTAAAAACCTGTTTTTGCTTTGTCATTATGGTGTATTGTGTGTAGATTGGAGGGGGGGGGGGAACAAATTCATCCATTTTAGAATAAGGCTGTAACTTAACAACAACAAAAGTAGTCAAGGGGACGGAATACTTTCCGAATGCACTGTATGTGTGCGCGCGCGTTGTTGGAACAGCGTTTTGAGGAAAGTGGAATGAGTCGACGTCTTGCCATTTCATGTCAGCAGCAGCGTGTGCAGTTTCTTGTAATTCAGTCATTCTCGTCAGCAACAGCATGTGGACTGCTCTTGGAGCTAGGGACAGATGGGGGAAGTGCCAGTAACTCCTAGTGGCGCGTGTCCAAGTTCACTGCAGTTCACACGCAATCACAGACACGGAATTTCCTGCAGATTACACAGAGATGAAGCAACAGACTTTGATAGAGAGAGAGAAAAACAACCCAGTGCCACATCCTATTCTGGAGCATAGTTTAGCGAAATAGTTTAAATAAGGCTGGGAGAAGGACCCGGGACCAGACTACTGCCAAGTTTTTAATCAAATCGTGTACATTCCCCCTCAAGCAGACACCACGGCCCTCAGGCAACGTCACTGGACTCTAAACCATACATCCTGAGGCTGCATTTATTGTAGCTGGGGATTTTAACAAAGCAAATTTGAGAACAAGGCTACCTAAATTCTATCAGCATATTGATTGGAGACTTGTGGGGTTAACACACTCGATCACTGCTACGCTAACTTCCGCGATGCTTACAAATCAAAATCAAATTTATTAGTCACATACACATGGTTAGCAGATGTTAATGCGAGTGTAACAAAATGCTTGTGCTTCTAGTTGCGACAATGCAGTAATAACCAACAAGTAAACTAACAATTCCTAAACTACTGTCTTATACACAGTGTAAGGGGATAAAGAATATGTACATAAGGATATGAATGAGTGATGGTATATCCTTATGTACATATTCTTTATCCCCTTTGCCGAAGCCCTTCCTTCGGCAAATCCAACCACAACACCATCTTGCTCCTACAGTCTTATAGGCAGAAACTCAAACAGGATGTACCAGTGACTAGAACCGTTCAACGCTGGTCTAACGAATCGGAATCCACGCTTCAAGATTGATCACGCGGACTGGGATATGTTCCGGTCAGCCTCAGAGAACACCATTGATCTATACGCTGACTGAGTGAGTTTATAAGGAAGTGCATTGGAGATGCTGTACCCACTGACTATTAACACCTACCCTAACCAGAAACTGTGGTTTATAGCCCGATGTGATGACTGTCCCATACAAAGACAAACAGTTTACAGAAGTTTAAAACAGTGAAAATATCCATTCAAGGGGGGACAAGCCTAACTAAGGCAGGGAGAAAATATGGGTTGCTATGCTACAGACTCCCTTGCCTTATGACTGGCCAACAGGAATGAGAAGAGATACTGTATCTTCAACAGATGTTATTTTTATCTCAAAAAACTCCCTTGTCCTTGCCGATGACAAGCATACCCATAACATGATACAACCACCACCATGCTGGAAAATATGAAAAGTCGTATTCGGTGACGCATTGTGTTTGGGTCAAATACAACACATTGTATTCACCATTCAATGTCTGCTCATTATTCCGTTTGAGGCATTGGAAAACCTCCCTGATCTGTGTGGTTGAAATTCACTGCTCGACTTGGGGGCCTTACAGAATTCTGTGGGGTACAGATGAGGTAGTCAAAATAAAAATATATGCTAAACAATATTATTGCACACAGAGTCTATGCAACTTAATATTTCACTTAAAGCCAAATGTTTACTCGTGAATGTATTTAGGCTTGTCATGTTTTCAACCCCTTTTTAATGGCATTTCAGTTTTATTTTTTATTAATTTGTAAAAATACAATTCCACTTTGACATTGCAAACAGTGGCAAAATTTCAATTGAATCCATTTTAAAATTTGGGCTGTAACAACAAAACGTGGAAAATGTCTAGGTGTGAATACTTTGAAGGCACTGCATTTGTCCAGTTGTGAGCTCTCCAAATCGGCTTGATTGTCACCATCTCAGGATATCAGCCAGGTGAACCCCTTTTGCAGATGATAATGGCATGGGTCACCAGGTCAATGTACGTCTGAAGCAGAGAATAGCTAAACTCACCTTGTTTGCATATTGTTGAGCTAGCCACGTGTTGCTAATTTTAAATGTATATACACACACAATCTAAACATATGCCAGTTTCACATTTGGTTTTTAGAGGAAATTGCTTAGTGCAAATCCAACCATTTGTATTCTAGGTACAGTACATGAAAATAAGGAGCCCCCCCCCCCCAAAAAAAGTCAGCTAATTAAACATTTAAAGAATGTAAATAATGGGGCGTGGGAAGCGTTGGAATTCTACCTCGTTTATTTGCTGAGAATTATTTTACAATGCAGAGACAAAATCAGAAAGTCAATGGCATGGAGGTGGTGGATTGTGAAATGCATCTTATAGAACGTGAGCCATTAGCTAGAATATGACAATTCTAATGTTAAAAGAAACCATAATCCAATTTGTAGCATATTACATGCGAAAAGTACAATGTTACAGTGTGTGTGTGTTTACATCCTTCGGTGGGAAAAGGACAGTTTAATTTAGTCAACACAAATGGTGCCGTTGATCAAAGTTTTGAAGTTTAGGTTGATTGAGGTTCATAGCTAGCTAGCGTCACATGCAAATATTGTTGTGCAAATTTCAAATCAGCAACATTGCTAACCAAACTTTAAAGGATAATGTGCATTTGCATTAACCCGTTACTCCTACCCCCTACTTTTTCGAACATTCTGTTAAAAATCGCGCAACATTTCAGCGCCCTGCTGCTCATGCCAGGAATATAGTATATGCATATGATTAGTATGTGTGATAGAAAACTCAGACGTTTATAAAACTGGTTAAATCACGGCTGTGACTATAACAGATCGTGCGTTTCATCTAAAAGCGCAGGAAAATCTGATCACTGAAAATGGAAATATATCCATCCGCCTCTTCAACCCATTGATAAAGGCGAACCACAATAAATGGGGCTGAGGTTGCAATACCTACAGCTTCCACACGATGTCAACAGTCTTGTCATTTGCCTAGGCTTTGTTTCTTGGTCAAACGAAGAAGAGACAAACCATTTGTTCAAGTCTCCGACCGGATATTTTGGTTGAGATTTACCCGGACATTATTTCCAGACAGACAGCTAAAGAATATACATCACCTCGTGATCAATTTGGTCGCTTATTAACGTGTACTAATACATACAGTTGCATTACAAGAATATTTCGAAGTGTTTTGTGAAAGTTTATCGTCAACTTTTTTAATTTGAAAAAAAAAGACGTTACATTATAAGACGCTATTTTTTTCCGTTTATCACAGTCTTCATAGATCGATATCTAGGCTATATATGGACCGATTTAATCGAAGAAAAAACCCAATAGTGATTAAGGGACATCTAGGAGTGCTAACAAAGATGGTCAACGGTAATGAATGTTTTATATTTGTGCGGTTTGTGTAGTGACGACTATGCTAATTATTTTGTTTATGTCTCCTGCGGGTCTTTTGTAGTGTTACATGCTATCAGATAATAGCTTCTCATGCTTTCGCCGAAAAGCATTTTAAAAATCTGACTTGTTGCCTGGATTCACAACGAGTGTAGCTTTAATTCAATACCCTGCATGTGTATTTTAATGAACGTTTGAGTTTTAACTAGTACTATTAGCATTTAGCGTAGCGCATTTGCATTTCCAGATGTCTAGATGGGACCTGCGTGTCAGGTAGGAGAAAGAGGTTAAAGGATAACTACAACCAAAAATCTATTTCTTGTATTTTTTCCCAGACCTCAAAAGTAGTCTTGGTTTAAGCATTGTTGTAGACTTAGAACATTACATTTTGTTTTTTTTTAAAGTGCTTTTGAGTAAAAAAATAATAATTGAAATCCAGGAAAAACAGAAATGGAATTTGGGGTAAAACAAACAGATTCAGGTAATACAATTTTTAAAAAACTAAAACATTTTTAAAATTGCAATACACATAGTAGACAGAATACCACAACCCATCAATGTGCCTAATATATAAACACAAGACTTCTAAATGTGTCAGAAGATAAACAGAGCAGAGAACATTTTTGCTCATGATTTAATTTCCTTTCAAAAGTTTTCAAACAGAATTGACTCTTTTCAGAGAGTAGGCTTCCCAGGGGAGGGACAGTCGGCTCCACTGTGGGGGTTGAGCTGGTTGGTGTGAACTCTGCACATAATTGGTGTCCCTACACTGGTCCTTTGTGCTGAGATTACAGGGAAACGAGGAGGGATTGGACGGGCCCTGTGCTAAACAAAGAGCAGGGAAACATGGAGAGGAGGTGGAGTAGTGCACAACTCACCAGACCTTGTGCTCTGGTGATAGAATAGATCAAATACTTTGAAGGACTGACAAAATATGTTGGTTACATTAAAAACATTTTTTTTTTTAAAATGTTTCTATAAAATGTCTGCAAACTTTCAGTGTCTTATGAGAAATTGCTGAAAATCTCATTCTGTGGGCAGAGACAGGGGACAGGCAGAGGGGAAGAGCACAGATAAGGGGGGTTTATGCAGACCCCCCCCCCCCTGTCTGTCTGTGAGGGGTCTGCAGCTAGCTAGAGTGACCAGCTGTGACATTCAATCATTTAAAACCCAGTCTAGACTGAATAGAGGTTGGATGGAGCCGTTTAACAGCAAAGTGTTAAGACCCCATCATTCCAAATGGCAGGAAAGGGAATAGGGTTCCATTTGGGATGTAGCCTATTAAAGTGCCAAAAAGGGCTCTGGTAAAAACTGTTGCACTTCATAGGGAACAGGGTGTCATTTGGGACGCAAAGAGTGAAGGGAGGGATGAATAAAACATTGTTGCCATAACCAGTGCTTGCTTCATTTGGACTGAGCTCAGGACAGACCCGGGTTAAAAATACGATTAGAAATTATTCCAAATAGTTAAGCTGGGCATGGTTGAGTTTGCCTAGTACAATGGACCAATAGAATAGTAGAAAAACTGCAAACCTCACCCATTTGGCACTCCATGCAAGCGGAAGCAAACGCTGAAAGTATTTGAAAGATTTGAAAAGTGTTAGAACCCAGGTGTGGTTCAGGAGAGAGCTTTGTGGGAGACTGACTTCAAAACCACAGAAATGGGTTTAACACAAACATGGTTGCAGTGACTGTGTTGGTGTGCCAGTCAGACGCTGACACTCACAGTGCTTGTGTTCATGTGCATATGGTGAATCAGTCAGTTACAACAGTACACCTCAAGAATGAGTATGATGTCAGTGGAAAATGTTTAGCCTAAGCCTGTTTGGCATGGGACAAAACTGTTACACAGCAGCAAAGAATGGGCTAAACAGCACAGAGCAGACAGAATGCGTGTGAGCACCATTACCCAAACTGCACTATCTGAAATTAGATCCAGTTAGCTACCAGACAGAGAGCTGATCAAGACAAGCAGACGCCACCAGACAGAAAAAACGCGCGCACACACACTCCAGCCTTTATCAATACTGGGAGGAAAGTCATTACATTGGTCTCCATCATCACAGGGTCAGATTACATAGAAATTCTAAACAGCATAGCCCACTAGTACCTGCCTAACCCTCTGTATGTCTGTCTACGTGAGTATAAGTGCAGCTACACTATTCAAGGCGTTGTTCTCTGAAATGTGTACTGATTGGAGACTAACGGCAGTGCAGTGGAAGGTGGGTATCATGTTCAGCTCCTCCATAAGAGTCCACTGCACTGTGACACAGACACCGCAATAACACATAAGGCTAATGACCACCGAATCATATTTCTGAATTTGTATTTAAGTGATCATGTCCACAGGTCAGTGAGAGGGAGGCCAGACAGTCTGTGGCTGCGATTAGGCCTCTCAGCCTCCAGGGCTCTCTGGGCTGGAGGTCATTAGAGGCGCGCGGGTCGTTAAGCTACACTCACCCCTAGTGGACCCAGGCTAGAACCTTCACCACAACACACAGAACCAAAATATGAGGTTATTAGCCTGGTGATTAAGGGAGGAAAGCTACTCTCACTCAGCCCGACACGGACTAATAGACCCACAACAGAACTTGAGACAAAGTACATATACACGTAAAAACCAGGAATTTAACTACCTCATATGCACATAGATGAACATATAGGAAGCCCCAGACCATATCTTAAGTCACACCACACGTTAAACACAGACACGACATAAAGGAGAAACTGTCCTATACGCAAACCTATCCTGAACCCAGTGACTCCAGGCAGCTCAGTTCCTGTACATTCCCTTGGCTCTGATCTGGTAGACAGGCATGCACATGTTGGAATCTGACTATGTGCTCCCTTTCATTTCCATAACATCATTAGGACATGAAACAGCTTTCACACACACACACACACACAGCACCCGAATGGCTAGTTCAGCAGCACGCCAAATCCTATTCTGTTCACAGTTCAGCCAAGGAAAAGGAGATTTTTCTTATTGGCTGTACTAAATTAATGTTCTCTGTGATTACATGAGGCAAGGAGAGATAATGACAGCAGTGGTCCGGTCTAGTTTCCAGTGGTTACAAGAGGTACATAATACTAGAAGGAAATTGTGCCTATTAAACCACAACACTTCGTTCTGCAACAAGGGAAAGGGTTCGTACAGACAGTTGAAAGTCAAATTCAAGGCTTTTCAAATACTTTTTCAAAGCACTAATATTTATTTTCAACGACCACTAGTTTGTAACAGTTCAATTTATGCAATTGTTTCTAGTCGCCAGAGCCACAATATCATGAAAATGTTTTTTTGAAATCTTAGTATTCATCACTACCTTACAAGTCCTACTCAATAACACACGTTTCACTACATAAATGCATTTGTGCTGTTGATTTTGTCATTTGAGTAGTGATGAGCAGAATTTTTGGGACATGCCTTATGGTGAACACACATTTCCAGCTTAGTGACAGTTTTAAAAATTGGACGTCTACTACTTAATAGCGTCTTGCTTCCGACTGGCAGCTTCAGTCCCCGGTCGGGGGAAGGGCACTGTGAGGAAAACAGCACGTGAACGTCCACCAGAACGGCAGCATCACAGTTGCTGCCTGATAAACCGGAATATAGCAGGCGCTCCATGAATGATGCGATTGTTAAAATGCTCTGGAGGGCCTCCCGAATGGCACAGCGGTCTAAAGCACTGCCGTGGTTGAGGCATCACTACAGATCCCAGTTCGAACCCGAGCTGTGTCGCAGCCGGCCGTGACAGTGAGACCCATGAGGCAACCCAGAATTGGCCCAGCGTTGCCCGGTTTAGGGAGGGGTTGGCCGGCATGGATGTCCTTGTCCAATCGCACTCTAGCGACTTCTGTGGTGGGCCGGGCGCATGCACGCCAACACGGTCGCCAGTTGTACGGCGTTTCCCCCGAAACATTGGTGCAGCTGGCTTCCGGGTTCACAACAATGCTCTCGACATCCGCCTCTCCAGAGTCCGTACAGGAGTTGCAGCAATGGAACAAAACTACCAATTGGATATATCGAAATAGGGGTTAGAGGTCGTTGCATAGAAAACAATTCATTATGTAGAACTGGCGCCAGCGCAGGATGCAGTGTTGCCTTTTATAGGGCTCTTTCACCCATGCTCTCAATGACAAAGTCTGACGCATTTTTTGCACCTTGTGGGTTGGTTGGTTCCAGTGTTTCATGAACTGAAATAAAAGATCCTAGAAATGTTCCATACGCACAAAAGGCAGGTTTGAATCTACATTAACCTGGCATTTTAGCTACCGATATGACGTTTGCCGAGACCTAATCAGTCAGTTCTGTACCTGCCTGGCAGTGTGGGTGGCAACCACATCACGAAATGAGAAAAAAAAAAAAAAAAAAAACGTCTGCCTGGAAATTAATTTCAGATTTTCCAGTACTTGAATTTCAAGTACTTTAAGCACCTCAAGCGAACCCTGAAACAGAAGTCAGACTAGCTGTGTAGCCCTATAAGTTACTGGCACAGTGGGCAGCAGAGGGACGCATGCAGTGCCTTCAGAAAGAATTCATGCCCCTTGACATAATCAAATCGTATTTGTCACACTCGCCGAATACAACAGGTGTACACCTCACAGTGAAACGCTTACGTACAAGCCCTTAACACTTTTTTCTTAAAGGCATTGTTGGTTAAGTACATTTGATTAAAATGTAACAAATAAATTAAAGAGCAGCAGTAAAATAACAATAGCGAGGCTATATACACAGGGGGTACCGGTACATAGTCACCGGTTAGACAAGGTAATATATACATGTAGGTAGAGTTAAAGTGATCTTGTTCTAGCCCGAATTAAAAATAGTTTTTTCCCTGTTTAACACAATACCCCATAATAACAAAGTGAAAACTTGTTTAGAAAATGTAACTATAGTAAACAAAAATAAAATTGAACATTTGAAAGATTTTACTGAGTTAAAGTTCATAAGGAAATCAGTAAATTGAAATTAATTCATTAATCTATGGATTTCACATGACTGGGCAGGCCCACCAACTTAGTTTCCCCCCCACAAAAGTGTTTTATTACAGACAAATACACCTCAGTTTCATCAGCTGTCCTGGTGGCTGGTCTCAGATGATCCCGCAGGCGAAGAAGCTGGATGTGGAGGTCCTGGGCTGGCGTGGTTCCACATGGTCTGCGATTGCGAGGCAGGTTGGACGTACGGCAAAATTATCTAAAAGAACCGACGCGAGTTATGGTAGAGAAATTAACATTTAATTCTGGTGGACATTCCTGCAGTCAGCAACCCAATTGCATGCTCCTTCATAGATGTCTCAAGTTGTGGCATTGTGTTGTGTGACAAAACAGCACATTTTAGGAGCCTACTTATTGTCCCCAGCACAAGGCGCACCTGTGCAATGATCATGCTGTTTAATCAGCTTCTTGATATCCATCCACCTGACAGGTGTGGCATCATCTTGGCAAAGGAGAAATGCATTGGAAATCCCATTTGACTTTGTTCCATTCCAGGAATTACATTGAGCCCGTCCTACTATAGCTAATCCCACCAGCCTCCACTGATGCACTGTCAACAGTGGGACCTTGAGTCTTTCTAAATTATGTCCAAACAATTGAGTTGGTCACAGGTGGACTCCAATCAAGTTGTAGTGACATCAAGTATGATCAAAGGAAATAGGATGCACCTGAGCTCAATTTGGAGTGTCACAGCAAAGGGGTGTGAATACTTGTGTAAATGAGGTAGGTCTGCATTTTATTTTCTGTCAATTTGCAAAAGACAGCTTTGTCATTATGGGGTATCGTGTGTAGAAAACTTCCATTTAATCCATTTTGAATTCAGGTTGTAACACAATGTGGAATAAGTCAAGGGGTATGAATACTTTCTGAAGGAACTGTAAGTGACATAACATTGAGAAGATAAGTCTGCGATGGGTCAGTCAGGTCCACTATAGGCAATAGTATGTGAGGGGGAGGAGTGTAGAGAGATTGAGAAACACAGGAGACGAGAGAAAGCAAAGGGTGTAAGAGGGGCCAGAGAGAAAGCAGGAGAGACGCGCCCTGCCTCACGGCAGTGTATCTGTGGCTCAGACAGTGCATATATCACATTGCACATCCATTTTATTCTGGCACCTAGTTAAGTCACAAAAGCATGTCAGCTTCATAACGACGAGGCTAATGATTGATCAGGCCAAATGTCTTCAACGGGAAAGGAAACCGGCAACCTGTGAGCCATGGCGACCCTGTGAGTAAAGACGTACAGTCACAGACCAGATAACCCGCCAGTCGTAGTCCTGGTCCAGGGGTATTCAACTCTCCTACCAGGTTCGGAGCCTGCTGGCTTTCTGTCCAACTTGATAAGTAAATGCACACACCTGGTGTCCCAGGTCTAAAGCAGTCCTGATTAGAGGGAAGCTGGAGTCAGCGTCCAGAGTTAAGAGGAGGTCTTCGGACAACTTTTACTAGGTTCTGGAGTTTGGTTTAGTGGTAATACCAGGGTTCAATCCCTGAGCCCGTCCATTTAACCCTCCCGCCATCTCACTTAAACACATTTTTTTTAACCTAAAAGATGTGAATAGTGACAGAAAAAGGTGACAAATCAACGTGGATCATGTCCTTATCTGAACCCGGCCGGATGAGGGAGGAATGTAGCTCTGATTCTTGGAAGAGGAATGAGTCACTTAACATAACTAATGGGTGGCAGCAGACTTGAGGTTATTGACATTGGCAGATAGGGTTAACTTTCTCAGTCATTGTTTTAAGTTTCTGTGAGTGGCAAGTTGCAACAAGGGAATAGATCACACAGGGAGAGAAATTACTGGGAGCTGGCCAGACACTCCCACCACTATTCCATTTAAATGCCCCAAGTGGAATAACGTGCAATGATTTTCAATCTAAAGAAAGAAACACCAGCCCCTTCCAGCAGTTTAGTTGAACATACTTTACCCTTTCAAAAAGTTAACAAATAACCCAGTACACAGGCACAAACAGGTCTAGCTAGTAGCTAGAGACTAGGTACACCATATGCCAAATTCCAATCCAGATGTATTAATTTATCATAGTCTGCTAAATGGCATACTTTCATACAAAGGAACCTATGTATGGGTGATCCAGGGAAACAAACACACTATCCTGACACCTTGCCCTACCAACTGAGCCACAGAGGACCACCATTTTGGATCTGGTCAACAGCTGCTCTGAGAAGACAGTGGGGTGGGGGTGGGGCCCATGCAGGAGTCTGAAAAGACCCCCATTTGCCACATTTCCGTCACAAAGAACCCAGACTTAAACTTTAACTTCTGTCTGGGCCGGCTGATTGGACGAGAAGGGTGCAACTGCGGCCCGCAATTCAGGGCGTTCCTGCATGGAGCCCCTCTTTATACTTCTGTTGGTCAATTTTTATGTTGCGGGAGGCAGGGGCGCTCCAGTACAGCAAAGGTGGAATTAATGCACAATAACGTTGGATGCCAGCTAATAATAAACCCCACAGAAGAAGGGGCAGGTGCAACAACGGTAGCTAGCTAGCCATAGACTGGTAGGCAGCGTCCTTCACCTCTGTCTATTGGGCACGGTTCTCCCACAGTTCTGTTAATGATGGCGAGGGCAAGTAGGCGTGAAGGACACTGAGTGCTAGCTTAGCCAGGCAAGTGTGACACTGTGTGCTAGCTAACTATCAAACTAGCTAGTATAGTGTCGGCCTACCCTCCTGCCTGCTGTGCCAGCGGGAGGCAGGACGACCGGTAGACAGTGTCCTTCGCCCCTGACTTCCGGGCACGGTTTTCTCCGGTATACAGCAGGAGGGGGTCGACACAGTGTGTCGATAACTAGCAAACTAGACAGTGTCCTTCGCCCCCGCCGGTGAGGGCAAAGTGTTCAACAGGCGGGAGCGAAGGACACGGTCCTCCGGTGTCGCTCACGCTAGCTAGAAAGGAGTGCCCACATGCAGGAACGCCCCGAACTGAGGGCGTCAGCTGCATACTTAGAATGGATGGCTGTTGTCGCACCCTTGCCTGCTTCCACTTGGATAGTGCACGGTCATCTTTTAACTACTCCTGTAACAAAGACACTTATACGGAGACCTTATTCACTGCATTTATTCCTTGCGTCACGATTTCTATTTTCTCTTTTACTCTGAATTGTTTGAAAAGGACCCATAAGTATTTCACAGTTAGTCTAAACCTGTGGTTTACAAAGCATGTGACAAATACATTTAGGTTCACAACAGGTTTACTTGTTTAACAAAAAAATATATATATTAAAAAAATATATATATATATTTTTTTAAAGTTTTAAAAGGTACCACATCTGGATTTAAGTCTATTTTTTTCTATCCAGTTCTCTTGGTTGAAGGATATTGGCTAGCTAAATTACTTCGGTATTGATAGCTAATAGATGCAGAAAAATCAAAGATTAAGATTTTTTTTATTTTATCAAAGACCTAAAGAAAGACCACATTTACAGACCTTTCACCTGGTCTTCCGTGGAAGAGCTAACGTTACTCTAATCGCCACTTGATTGTTTTGTAAACACTAAAGCATAACACAGCCACACACAGATAACCAACATCAACATAAACGTGTGGCCTCCTTCCAGAGGGGTACACTACAAAGCAGGATCAATGAGTTAACCAGAATCTTTTTTTTTAACTGGCTCATTAGGAACGTTTTGGGTTGTTGGGTCAATTAGACCAGGGTTTCCCCCAAACTCGGTCCTGGGGCCTCCCTTGGGTGCACATTTCGGTTTTTTGCTCTACCACTAATGTCACACAGCTGATACAAATAACCAATTCATCATCAAGCTGTAATTTGAAAAAGCTGTGTAGTTCTAGGGCAAAAACGTGTATCCAAGGGAGGCCGCAGGACCGAGTTTGGGAAACCCGGAATCAGACCATGCCCACTTCAAGATTTCCCCCTCAAAAATCAGAATATGTAGGCCAGTTAACTGGCTAACTCATTGACCCTGCTCTGTAGTATACCCACCTGGAAACGAAAATAAAGCGATATTGAAATGCACAAGCGATCGACAAAACACTAACGTTAGATTACTGGCCTTTTGTGCACACCTGGCTAACAAATTAGCTAGCCAGCTAACGTTACCTCGCGCCAGACGGAAGGCGGTTTTTGTTCGACACGTTAATAAATCACATTTTCTATTTACTTGACGTAACACGAGCATGTGAGCTGCCGGCTGACAAACACACGGGCCCGTATACCTCCGGCAGTGTTCCTCAACGAGTTCAGCAAGCAGCGCTAGCCACAATGTGTCAAATGTGATTTGTTAGCTAGCTAGCCGTGGTTGAACAAATCCCCAGACAGACAACGCCATGATGATCGACAGGCGATGCCAGAGCTAGGCAAGCCACCCTCCTGTTATTAAACAAACAAAACAAACACGAAGGCAAAATCAAAAGATTGCACATGTAGCTATTTCACTTACCGTCGCCGATGGCTAACCCAGACAGGGCCAGTAACGTGAGAACAAATCGTTTTAAAGCCATTCCTTCAGCATTCCCATCGCATTCGGAGGGTGGTATTGTCAACACCACGGCCAGACCTAAACATAACCACACACCATACAGCCGCTGCCAGCCTGTTGAAGTGCTACAGGCGGCGGAATTAAAGGGCGGTGCGTCGATTTTTAAAGGGGAGGGCTTTCTGTGGTTTAGCCAAAGACCCGTTTCAAGACCCTTTGTTGGGGTAGAAGACCCGACCCTACTCTAGACTTGAATGAGTTGTTTGTGCTGCAGACAACGTTTCATATTCGGACTGCAATGATTTTTAGGCACTGCTTTTTAAAATAATTTCTATTAGCCTAACAATTGATTAATTCGGGCAGATAAATGACCTGACTGCACTGGTTGTCATAAAATGTAGGTCTATCAGGGCACTTACGTTTACATTTCAATTTTGGGCAATGACCTATGAGAGTATTCAGTGGAAAATGATTTAATCAAAGTGAGATATACCTCCACTCACTCTCCTAAATGACGTGGTCAGGTCCATCAAGGATGCATTTGGCAAACTGCTATATATAGCTCGATCTCTCTCTGCTGTTATCACCTGGCCCTTTGCTGGTACTATGCTCTCTGCTCCTGTCCTGAAGTCTAATAGTGTCTGCTTACCGGTAGTCCCTTATATCAATTATTGAGTTGTCCCAATTGATCTGCTTATTTCTTCAGTGCACTCACACAACACTTGTCTGCTGGTTGAATCCTCCTATCAAAGCCAGCCAGGCGATTAGGAATTTGTCCCACAGCGGCTGGATAGGAATACACGGAGTAGGGACAGAGAAGAGCCCCCCAGTCTCTGATACTTTCTAGTGTTAAAAATAACCAGCTCTTCATGGCCAGACTGACCGGGGCATGGAGGGAGTATTATCTCTCTGGAGTTTGGTCAACACCAGCCAGACAGATACAGTAACAGAGGAACTGACATTGTAGATGAAGGGACAGACCGACTGTCCATTTCTGTCCACACTTACACACAGTGTTATAAAGCTCATGTTGATTGGCAGGAATAGACACTGATTCACTTTGTAGAGACAAATTGAGAGCCTCCAGGGCATAGTGAAAACACATGGTGGCCGAATTAGACCTGTCTCTTTCACACCTCACCAACACCACATTCGGGCAGTTTTGTAACTGTCAAAAAAGAAAATAGCTGGGAGAGAAATATCTCTCTAACTAAACACAAACAGATACAGGTATGCACACACACACTGGTTGAGTGCATGAGGCATGAATGTGTGCATGTACTATATGTCTGTGTGTATGCAGGCCTCTGCGTGTGAATGTATCTGTTTGTGCATAAGCAGGAGTTTGTCCCATAAAAATTCCCATTCGATTTTTCCGTTTGTCTGAAAAA
>NC_060182.1:40411716-40476716 GCF_021184085.1 Oncorhynchus gorbuscha
GTGCTGACACTAGATAAGAGTGTTTATAATTACTAGAGGGCTAATCATGAGAGAGGATAGAGACAGAAACACACACAGACTCCCAGAAAGAACAACGTTGTAGTGATGAGAGACATGGGCTCATCCCCTCCTACACTCTACAATAGTACTGAGAGAAGTACTAAGACAGTGTGACATGTATTCTCAATACCATTTGCTCCAGTAGATGGTATACTTTGAAAGTATTTACTTGTTCAATCATGCGCGTGTGCGTGTGTGGTTACCGTTGACCATGGTCCGTCTAGAGATCTCCCAGAGAACCAGGCCCAGGGACCAGATGTCTGTCTGCTTGTACGACTCAAAGATGTCCATGCGGATGGTCTCATCCAGAACCTCTGGGGCCATGTAGCGTTTGGTACCCACCCTGGGGTTGTTCCCCACGTCCAGGTAATCGCTGGTCTGAGAATGCATCACAGCCAGGCCTGGAGACACAACAGGGCCATGTTCAGTAAGGGAGAAAACATTTCTCAACCGAGTGAAACAGGGGAGGTCGTACCTGAATTCGTACAACAACAACACCGATCTTTCGAACACCCCCCCCCCCCCCTTCTTCCCTACAGCGTGCCACACTGAACACAACCCACGAACACAGGAAAAAGTTAGGGAATGCTGTCTACGTGGTCTCTCTAGGCGTATCATAAACAGGCAGCAGCAATTCATAGAATAGAATGGAATGCCCTCCTTTCTCGGTCCATTCCTAGCAGCCTAGCTCTGGTCTTGCTCCCCTCCAGCCCTCTCCCCTCCAGCCCTTTCCTCCCCTCCCACCTCCTCCTCTCACCCAGGTCGGCGATACAGCACTGTCCGTTCCTCTTGACCAGGATGTTCCGGCTCTTCAGGTCTCGGTGGGCGATGGCAGGCTTGCCCTGGCAGCTGAGTATCTCAGTGTGGAAGTGGACCAGGCCGCAGGCTACAGACAGGCACATCCTTAGGCAGCCCTCGGGGTCCAGGCTGCTGTACTGGAGGAAGTCGTAGAGACTACCCAGCTCATGGAAGTGGGTGATCAGCCACAGCTGGGTGCTGGAGTTCTTAGAAGTCATGTCAGATGCTATGAAGCCTGGGGGTGGGGGGGGGGGAGACGACAACGCAGCATGTTAACGATGAGATCTTGCGTTGGCGTTGGTAGGAATTGAAGGATACAGTAGACCAGGGTTCACCAGCTGGGTTGTTTTATTATTATACTTTGTTTTTCATGGTTTGGACATAAAAGACTGTAAAAACAGGAGATCGTCTCCAAGTTATTTTAGTGGTAGAAATCTGTATTCCTATCCAGCCTCTGTATTCCTATCCAGCCTCTGTATTCCTATCCAGCCTCTGTATTCCTATCCAGCCTCTGTATTCCTATCCAGCCTCTGTATTCCTATCCAGCCTCTGTATTCCTATCCAGCCTCTGTATTCCTATCCAGCCTCTGTATTCCTATCCAGCCTCTGTATTCCTATCCAGCCGCTGTATTCCTATCCAGCCTCTGTATTCCTATCCAGCCGCTGTATTCCTATCCAGCCTCTGTATTCCTATCCAGCCGCTGTATTCCTATCCAGCCTCTGTATTCCTATCCAGCCGCTGTATTCCTATCCAGCCTCTGTATTCCTATCCAGCCGCTGTATTCCTATCCAGCCTCTGTATTCCTATCCAGCCTCTGTATTCCTATCCAGCCGCTGTATTCCTATCCAGCCTCTGTATTCCTATCCAGCCGCTGTATTCCTATCCAGCCTCTGTATTCCTATCCAGCCGCTGTATTCCTATCCAGCCGCTGTATTCCTATCCAGCCTCTGTATTCCTATCCAGCCGCTGTATTCCTATCCAGCCGCTGTATTCCTATCCAGCCTCTGTATTCCTATCCAGCCTCTGTATTCCTATCCAGCCGCTGTATTCCTATCCAGCCTCTGTATTCCTATCCAGCCTCTGTATTCCTATCCAGCCGCTGTATTCCTATCCAGCCTCTGTATTCCTATCCAGCCGCTGTATTCCTATCCAGCCGCTGTATTCCTATCCAGCCTCTGTATTCCTATCCAGCCGCTGTATTCCTATCCAGCCGCTGTATTCCTATCCAGCCTCTGTATTCCTATCCAGCCTCTGTATTCCTATCCAGCCGCTGTATTCCTATCCAGCCTCTGTATTCCTATCCAGCCTCTGTATTCCTATCCAGCCGCTGCATTCCTATCCAGCCGCTGTATTCCTATCCAGCCGCTGTATTCCTATCCAGCCGCTGTATTCCCGCCCGTAATGGAGAGACGTGATCGCATACAAACGGATGCAAGATTTCAAATGATTGTCTTAGTCAAATATGATGTCTGTTTGGGCTTCTTGCAGCCTAAAAATGATTTGGAATTATGTTCCGCCCCCCCTGACCATCCGCTCAAGAAAAATGGCAAATCGGCCCGCGGCTGAATCTAGTTGATGGTCCCTGCACTAAACTCTCGATACGTGCGCACTGGGTTGTCGCAGTGCATTTCTCCAGCCACAACATGGAGAGAAATACATTCATTGACACGTGACACAGGTATCTGTACGCGCCAGTTTAGTGCAAGCAATTAGTCCAGACCAAAACCATAGAGATGGCGATGTATATGTGTTTGTCTCGTTGCACCACACGGGTTCCAGGTTACGCCGGCTCACCCAGGATGTTGTCGTGTCTGAGCTGCACAGTGTTGTAGATCTCGGTCTCTCGGAACCAGGACTGCTCATCTCTGGAGGAGAAGATCTTCACGGCAACACTCTCTCCCATCCAGGTGCCCCTCCACACCTCCCCATACCGGCCCTTACCTGAGGATAGAAGGACAGGGGACAGAGACGCAGAGACTTCTCAGACATAACAGCAGCCATGGAGGTGGATTAGTATGGCCTCGCCTCAAGCCACTGTGTCTAGTAGACTAGTAGCGCTTGAGGCTACCCTGTCTTCTTCAGCAGGTCCATGAGACCCTGGAAAGTGAGTTCACGGGGTCTGTATAGCGCTGCAGCTATGGACGAATGAGAGACTGGCAGAGAGAGCGAGGCTGATAGAAAAGGAGGCAGGGAATTAAGTGAGGGGGATGCCTCACCGACACACTCAACCAGAGAGATCTGCCGAGCCATGGTCCTCTGCACCAGGTACGGCAGGCCAGTCCCACTGCCTGAGGTACAGAACTCATCGAAGATTTCCTACACAGGGAGAGTCACACAGGTCAAGGATCACAGCCGCCCACCACTGGTTTTCATGTAGTACATAAATAAACATATTATTGCCAAAGCGCCTGGGATCTTGCTAGTGATTCTATGACATCATTTCCTCCTGTGCATGCCGATTAAACGAAGTCCCATTCTTACCCCGTAGGTAGGGTCTGTCCCACTGGGCACCTTGAGCATGGAGACGTCACGGTCCTCTCTGTAGCCCAGCCTGTGGTGCTGTCGTCTGGAGCGCAGCCACAGCACCAGGCCACACACAGCCACGGACAGGATCAGCAACACCAGCAGAGGCACTGCCACCAGCAGAATCACGCTGTCCTCCTCCCTCGTAGGCTCAACTAATGGACAATGGACACACGGGCATACAGGCAAGAGTGAGTAGCAGTACAACGACAGACTTCGATTTAAGCTGCCCACGGTGCTGTTCAAACTGGTCAGGACCTCCAACCAGATACAATAGAGACGATGTTGCTCCAGAAACGTTTATTTTCTATTAAAAAAGAACGTTGGTCATATGACACACAGCATCTTATCATCTTATTATCATGGCATTACCCCTGACAGCCACCAGGGGGCACCGAGTTCCCATTAGAAGCCTGTATGACTGAGGTCTGAATCCTTACCTGATTATAGAGGGGAAGGATAAAAAATAAAATAAAAACATGGAACCTTAAGGCCCCGATATGACAAGGGGTTCTAGACTGTTTGAGAGGAAGTTCCAGCCGGAGCCGCAGTGTTCTGACCTGGGTCTGGGGGAGCGGTGCTGTTGACGTTACAGAGGTTCTTGGTGCAGCAGTGGACGTACAGTCCCTGGAAGCTGGTGTAACACTGCTCCTTGTAGTGGTCCTTGTGGAAGCAGCCCTTCTCCTCTCTGCCATGCACCTTGGTGTAGAAGCAGTAGGCACCTCTACAGGTGCCGTTCCTACACGTCCCCTTCTTGTTCTCACATGTACACAGCAGGTCGGTGACCCGGTCAGGGCCTGGGGGAGAGGGAACCGGTGAGTGTGTGAGCTGCGTGCGTATACACACACGCACGCACGCACGCACGCACGCACGCACACACACACACACACACACACACACACACACACACACACACACACACAAACAGACGCACACAGACTTCAGCCGACTTGGACTGTTCTGTACACTATTGTCTGGCAAACGCTACCGGAGCGTCAAGTCATAGCTTGTATATCATAAAGCAATAAGAGTGTTGAACAGGTAAACCGACAGCTGCTCACCCTCATCCACGGACCCTCTGCACTGACTACATGCACACGCTCGGGTCTATACGCACACGCACTTACATCATCGCTCTCGCACACAGTCTGACGCCACATACACTCGCACACACCTACACACACACACACACATATCATGCACACACACTCTCACCACATAATCTACTATTTATGAATCTACGTTTTTTTATATATCCTGCTGCCCAGTGACGTTTTATCCCCTGGCTACAGATACACATTCCCTCAACTTCCACCGTACCCCTGCACATTGATATGGTGCTGGTCTTGTGTATACAGTAGCTTGCGCTTTACTTCTCGCTCGTGGTCATTCTTATCTGACCTCGCTTTTGCTTTCCGTGCTTCTTTTTTTTCTATTTTTAAGATCCTATTCTGGACTAATCTAATTCGACCCTCTGTGACGTTGCACGCTGCATTGTTGAGGAAGAGCTTTTGTGAGCAACCGTTCACCGGGATTGTTCGCACCTGTTGCATCCTGTCCCGTGACACATTGACTTGGATTCGATGCGACACACAACAATCTCAATCGATCGGGCCTTCCTCCATCACAGCACCACTGTTTCGCCAGTGGTTCTGTCGGTGTAAACTCTAGTGCCATTTTTTTTTGTGCCAACTTTGTTTCCCCCGGGAGTGTGATTCCCGAGGACTAGTGACGAGCAACTGTGGTTCACATTATAATACAGAAACAAACTTACCCCCGGACGGCGATCCCACAGATGACTGATCTGCAAAATACAAGAGAGGCATGAGAAAGAGCAGGTCTGGTGGGCCTGCCTTGGGCTGGGTCGAGTCTAGAGGCCTCAGTGGAGACCAGAGAGGTGAGGAAGTGGTCACTGAGGGACTGAAGGGTTGTCTCTCTTTTTTCTCCACGAGGCCTGCAGGTCAGGGGTCGCAGCAGCAGCAGCACTCGCACAGGCACGGCAGGAAGACGCAGACTTCCTCTGCTCTATTGTTTCACTACCGTACGACAACGAGCACTTCTCATCTACACATGCATCTGCACCTAGCTGATTCCCCAGCAGCAGTAACAACAAGCTCACTCACACTCAGATACACACCAGCGCAGATACACAAACACAAAGATATTACAACGAGCACACACACGGGTGATTACGTAAGCTAGTACACTCAAAGGACACACACAGCCACACACACACGCACACATTCTTTGTTGACCTACCTGCATGAGCTGTGGAGGTCCACAGGCACATCCCGGCCAGCAGCACTGTGACCATGGCAGCACCCCCCATTCTCTGTCAGAGAGACAAGACCACGATTAGAGCTGCATCGATTATGCTTTAGGCACTCAATGCAAGATACGGGACAGACAGTCTCTCTCTCTCTCTCTGTCTCTCTCTCTCTCTGTCCTCTCTCTCTCTCTCTCTCTCTCTCTCTCTCTCTCTCTCTCTCTCTCTCTCTCTCTCTCTCTCTCTCTCCCTCTGTCTCTCTCTCTCTGTCCTCTCTCTCTCTCTCTCTCTCTCTCTCTCTCTCTCTCTCTCTCTCTCTCTCACACGGTTTCATTAACTCCTGAGCAGTTTCCTCTCATTTTCCCTCTCCTCTCTCGATCTTTCTCTCTCTCTCTTGGCTCCTACCAATCTGTCCTCCCACTCTCTCTCTCTCTCTGAGCATGATAGCCTAGGCCCGGCTGCTGCGGCTAAGCTGACTGGGCATCTCTGAAATGAAAACACCAAATGGAAACAGCTGCCGCAAGATCGACGCAGCTCCAGCCCAGCAAACATTCCTACAACATTGGGTAGAGACACAATGGAGTCCACAATTTGGGTTCCGGCTAACGTTAGCATGACAACACCAGGCCCAGCTGCAGGTTGGAGCCACACAGCTCTAGTCATTCCCACTGACTCCCAGTCTGTCAGCAGAGGAAGTTGTGAGGTCAGAAACAACAACAGAGAGAGCGTCAGGCCCAGGGTCCAGTCAGTCTGCCTGCTCTGTAATTGGAGTGGGTGGTGGTTTGGATAGAAGAGGGGGGGTTGACTTAGGGAAAGGCAGCACTCTGCACTACCCGGCCCTATGTGTTTGTGTGTCAAACTCCTGTTTGTGTGTGTGTGTGTATGCGTTCTGCTCGTGTATGTGTGTAGCAAGCTACCCAGGTCCAGACTCAGGCCTGTCAGCTCCATGGAAGCCCGGATCACAGTGTAAATATTGATTGCTATGCTTCCTGCCATTGAGAAGCCGCGCCCTGGAAGGAGACTCAGGTCTGCTCATTGTGTGTGTGCGTGTGTGTGTGTGTGTGTGTACCTGCTCATTATGTGTGTGCGTGTGTGTGTGTACCTGCTCATTGTTTAGGTCTGCGCTGCTGTGGGTCACGCAAGCTAGAGAGGGTAGAGGCTGGGTTTCTACGCAATGGGACAGGGTTGGTTTCAGCATTCTTTTGGTGTTGTGTGTACTTTAATCTGGTGTACTGAACAGGGGGGTGTGTGGCTACTGATTGGTGTGTATGGTCATCGTTTGGAGTAGTGCTTGTGCCCTGCCATAGTCGCAAAGAAAGAATATTGCTGCTCTGTCAAACCAGTTGTTGAGGAACCAGGCAGGCTTATTACACTATAGCGTAGAGTGTTACACTATAGCGTAGAGTGTTGCACTATAGCGTAGAGTGTTACACTATAGCGTAGAGTGTTGCACTATAGTGTAGAGTGTTACACTATAGCGTAGAGTGTTACACTATAGCGTAGAGTGTTGCACTATAGCGTAGAGTGTTACACTATAGCGTAGAGCGTTACACTATAGCGTAGAGTGTTACACTATAGCGTAGAGTGTTGCACTATAGCGTAGAGTGTTACACTATAGCGTAGAGTGTTAGACTATAGCGTAGAGCGTTACACTATAACGTAGAGTGTTGCACTATAGCGTAGAGTGTTACACTATAGCGTAGAGTGTTGCACTATAGCGTAGAGCGTTGCACTATAGCGTAGAGCGTTACACTATAGCTTAGAGTGTTGCACTATAGCGTAGAGTGTTACACTATAGCGTAGAGTGTTGCACTATAGCATAGAGTGTTACACTATAGCGTAGAGTGTTGCACTATAGCGTAGAGCGTTACACTATAGCGTAGAGTGTTACACTATAGCGTAGAGTGTTACACTATAGCGTAGAGTGCACCCTTTCATAACCAACCACCTACCATCATTAAATTGACACTCATGCAGGTTCATGAGTCATGTACTGCGTGATATCAGTGGAAAACACGGGCTCTGTTCCTGAAACGGCTGAGCAATAAAAACGGCCCACAGGATATTTGGCAGACGGACCTCCAGCTATTGCACAAACAATGACTGCTTGAAATGAAATGCCACATGTTGCAACTGTCTGTGTTGATTCCCAGGGAAACGACGGAGTCAGTTCATGTGCCACTCAGTTGAGGAGGCTGCCGCTGCGGGGAGGACGGCTCACAATGACGTCTGGGAGCGGAGTCCACGGAGTGGCATCAACAACATGGAAACCGTGTGTCTGATGTACTTGGTACCATTCCGCGTGTTCCGCTCCGGCCCGTTACCAAGAGCCCCGTCCTCCTCAACTAAAGTGCCCCCAACCTCCTGTGGTACGGCTCAAGGACATATACAACACAACACACTATTGTGTATGTCTATGATAACACAACACATCCAGACCGTTTGTCAAATCATCCTCCTATTTTGTTGATGGCTGCTTGGGCTCCGAAGCAACGTAATTCCGTTGGATCTTCATACCAAAAGAATAATCTGTCCATATGATACAACTGACAAAACAGGCCACAAATCTTTAAACAGGCATCTTTACCACTGGGCTTTTTGTTGCTGTTGCACAAATGGTGTGTCTCCGGGCTCAACTCAACGATCTTGATATGAGAACACCACAGAGTTCTGGTTTGGCAATGAGGAACAAGGCCGCGACACCGCAATCAGGGTTCTCAGCTCAGCGGCTGCACCATGTACCACATTTCCATCACGGTGCATTATTAAACAGTGACAAGGAGAGGGTTCGATACTACTTCCTGTACCATGCATCCCTTGAGAAAGGCCTAGCAGCTGAAACCTCAGAGCTGCTTTGCGTTGAATGTTTTTTTTTTAAAGAGTCTAAAGTAAAGCAAAAACACATTTTTTTTTGGGGGGGGGGGTGCGCACGTGCTATTTGTCACTGTATCATGCAGCAGACTACATATCTGCTGTGTTTTAATATGGCCCTTAGGAAGACGACTATTCTGTAAACACAGCTCCACCCATTGAATTGGCCTATTCTCTATGGAGGAGCACGAACCATACTGTCTGCCTCTGATTCCCCCTCTCGTCCAGATCTACCATCAGATCTGGGTAGAGATGAGTAATCTGCCTAAGCCATCGCAGACAGGCAGAGGCAGACCAGTCACACACACAGCCCACTTCCTTTCTCCGTTTCCCTGTCGTTTGTCTCCACTCTGTCCACAACACCACGGCGGTCACACCGACCCGTGGGAAAACACAGCCATTGTCATCTCTTCCTCTCATCTTAAAAGCTTTTGACTTCACAGTCCCATCTCCCATTCCATCTGGATTACATTTATGTTGCGTTGGTGGGGGGAGGGGGAGAGGCAACCCAGCGAGCACATAATGTTCTGAGAACCACGTTTCTTAGAGCTTGGTGGTACCGAACTGTCTGTTCAAGCAGTTGGTACACAGTTCGGACACTCATCGGTAAAACACAAGACAAGACACCAGAGGTCTGTACACAGTCCCCAGGTTCAGAACACAGGCTGGTAAATACTCAGTATTTAATAGAGCCATGACTACATGGAACTCTCTGCCACCCCAGGTAACTCAAGCTAGCAATTAAAACAGATTTTTTTTTAAACAGATAAAAGAACGTCTTACGGCACAACGGGGACTGTGGAGAGACACAGCCATTTTCGTATTTTTTGTATTGTATTATGTTGGTGGGTGGCCTTGCATGAGCCTCGTTCTTGTGCGAGCCGGAACGACTCATAGGGCAGGAGCCGTCTCCTGTTTCTGAAGCGTAAGGCAGAGGCAGGAGATAATGTAGTATTATGTAGTGTTATGTAGTATTATGTATTATGTTTATTATGTATATTATATGATGTATATTATGTTTTTTATTTGTTGTTTTGTTTCCTGTTTGGAACCCAGGAAGAGTAGCCACTGCCTTGGCAGCGGCTAATTGGGGATGCCAATAAATACTTCTAAAAATACTACTTGGTTAGAGCTTGGTTTTCTTATGGTTATTTTGCATACAACCTTCCCACAACATTCTGGGAATGGTGCAGGGGTTGCTTGGCTTTGAAACATGCTCAGCACATTTAAAGAACTTGACAAAATAACAGTATTTTCTTGGTATTTCATTCCATGAACAGAACGTTTCCTAAAAGTTCAAACATGGTTATATTTAATTACGTTTGGTAATGTTCCAAGAACGTTTTCTCCAACTGGTTTGACATTGGGAATGTTCTCAAATAGTTCAGAGAACGTTAAAAAACAACGTTCTTCTGTAGGAATTTCAGTACTTCAGCACAACGTTTTCTGAAGGTTTACTCAATAGTTCTATTTAAAGTCATGTTCTCAAAACATTAAGAACACTTTCCACAAAAACCACAAGAAAGCATTAGGGAATTCAAAGAATGTTCTAAGAATGTTATATAAATTCCTATACAATTGATTCTTAGCGTCAACAAAGCTCTCTCAAGCCTCTATCTTGTTAAGTGTGTTCAGGTGTGTTGGTCTTGCCCACTAATTGGCTACACCTGATCTCAATGAGTGCTTGTTTCCTTTGAAATGGGGTCTGTTTGAATAGACTAAAATGAACAGCTTTGTATGAGTTAATATCCTGGTGGCGCAGTGGACGAATTCCATTGATAGAAAACAGAACACCGTTAGTTTGAATCTCACTGATGCCGGGCCACAAGTTAATTTCCCTCCAAATACACCTCTGCTGTTTTCAACCAGGATCTCAGCAATCACTGCATCATTGCCTCCATCCGCTATGGGTCCGCTGTCAAACGACCACCCCTCATCACTATCAAACGCTCCTTAAAGCACTTCTGCGAGCAGGCCTTTCTAGTCGACCTGGCCCGGGTATCCTGGAAGGATATTGACCTCATCCCGTCTGTAGAGGATGCCTGGTCGTTCTTTAGAAGTAATTTCCTCACCATCTTAAATAAGCATGCCCCTTTCAAAAAAATGTAGAAATAAGAACAGATATAGCCCTTGGTTCACTCCAGACCTGACTGCCCTCGACCAGCACAAAAACATCCTGTGGTGGACTGCACTAGCATCGAATAGTCCCCGCGATATGCATCTTTCAGGGAAGTCAAGAACCAATATACACAATCAGCCAGGAAAGCAAAGGCGAGCATTTTTAAACAGACATTTGCATCCTGTAGCTCTAACTCCAAAAAGTTTTGGAACACTGTAAAGTCCATGGAGAATAAGAGCACCTCCTCCCAACTGCCCACTGCACTGAGGCTAGGAAAAACTGTCAGCACCGATAAATCCACATTAATCGAGAATTTCAACACACATTTCTCTACGGCTGGCCATGCTTTCCTCCTGGCTACCCCAACCCCGGCCAACAAATCCGCACTCCACGCAGCTACTTGTCCATGCCTCCCCAGCTTCTGCTTCACCCAAATCCAGATAGCAGATGTTCTGAAAGAGCTGCAAAACCTGGACCCGTGCAAATCAGCTGGGCCAGACAATCTGGACCCTCTATTTCTAAAATTATCCGCTGCCATTGTTGCAACCCCTATTACCAGCCTGTTCAACCTCTCTTTCGTATCGTCCGAGATCCCTAAGGATTGGAAAGCTGCTGCGGTCATCCCCATCTTCAAAGGGGGTGACACTCTAGACCCAAACTGTTACAGACCTATATCCATCCTGCCCTGCCTTTCTAAAGTCTTCGAAAGCCAAGTTAATAAACAGATCACTGACCATTTCGAATCCCACCATACCTTCTCCGCTGTGCAATCCGGTTTCCGAGCTGGTCACGGGTGCACCTCAGCCACGCTCAAGGTATTAAATGATATCATAACCGCCATCGATTAAAGACAATACTGTGCAGCCGTCTTCATCGACCTGGCCTCTATCGACTCTATCAATCACCGTATTCTTATCGGCAGACTCAACAGCCTTGGTTTCTCAAACGATTGCCTCGCCTGGTTCACCAACTACTTCTCAGATAGAGTTCAGTGTGTAAAATCAGAAGGTCTGTTGTCCGGACCTCTGGCAGTCTCTATGGGGGTACCACAGGGTTCAATTCTCGGGCCGAATCTTTTCTCTGTATATATCAACGATGTCGCTCTTGCTGCGGGTGATTCCCTGATCCACCTCGACGCAGACGACACCATTCTGTATACGGCTTCCTATTTTGCAACAAAGCCTCCGTCACTCTCGCCGCCAAACATACCCTAGTAAAACTGACTATCCTACCGATCCTCGACTTCGGCGATGTCATTTACAAAATAGCCTCCAACACTCTACTCAGCAAACTGGATGCAGTCTATCACAGTGCCATCCGTTTTGTCACCAAAGCACCATATACCACCCACCACTGCGACCTGTATGCTCTCGTCGGCTGGCCCTGGAGCACGCGCTCCAGCAGGTATATTTCACTGGTCATCCTCAAAGCCAACACCTCCTTTGACCACCTTTCCTTCCAGTTCTCTGCTGCAAATGACTGGAACGAATTGCAAAAATCACTGTAGTTGGAGACTTATCTCTCCCTCACTAACTTTAAACATCAGCTATCTGAGCAGCTAACCATCGCTGCAGCTGTACACAGCCCATCTGTAAAAATAGCCCATCCAATCTCCCTACCTTATCCCCATATTGTTTTTATTTACTTTTTTGCTCTTTTGCACACCAGTATTCTACTTGCACATCATCATCCGCACATCTATCACTCCAGTGTTAATTTGCTAAATTGTAATTACTTCGCTACTATGGCCTATTTATTGCCTTACCTCCTCACGCCATTTGCACACACTGTATATAGAACTTTTTTCTATTGTGCTATTGACTGTACGTTTGTTTATTCCATGTGTAACTCTGTGTTGTTGTTTGTGTCGCACTGCTTTGATTTATTTTGGCCAGGTCGCAGTTGTAAACGAGAACTTGTTCTCAGCTGGCCTACTGGTTAAATAAAGGTGAAATAAAAATAAAATAAATAAACATTTCCATGTGTCCTATCTGTACTTAAGTACGCTGTACTTAACCTAAGCAGTGTTATTTGAAGTCGAAACATTCAGTGAATGTTTTTAAGGAAGTTATTCAAAAACATCCAAATAAGTTTAACATTTCGTTCAAAACATTCATAACTTTTAGACAATGTTCTCAGAACGTTATTTAATTACCTTCAAATAACCTATCATTTCCATTCTCAGGACATCAATAAAACCTCCCAGGAACATTTTTGTACAGCTCAGGAACCATAGTACAGCTCAGGAAATCTATGGCTTCGTTCTCAGTACCAATGTAGCCTCTTACCAGTGGAAGAGGCTACAGCAAACCGACTCCAACCTCCTGCAATGGGCCTCTATCTGCCTAATGCAACTGAAGGAACTCTTCTACAACTCTGCTACTCTTCTGCGTGAATAAAAGTGTCTGCTAAATGGCATATATACAATATATACAAGTCATTTGAAAGACAACTGACTGCATAGCTCAGATGACATAACAATATCTAGCTACAATACATGGCCAATAGTATGTGGACACCTGATCGACGAACATCTCATTGCAAAATCATGGGCATTAATATGGAGTTGGTCCCCCCTTTGCTCCTATAACAGCCAATCACTCTTCTGGGAATGTTTTCCACTAGATAATGGAACATTGCTGCGGGGATTTGCTTCCATTAATCCACAAGAGCATTAGTGAGGTTGGGCACCGATGTGGGGCGATAAAGCCTTCCAATTAGGCCTTCCAATTCATCCCAGAGGTGTTTGATGGGGTTGAGGTCAGTGCTCTGTACAGGCTAGTCAAGTTCTTCACACTGATCTCGACAAACCATTTCTGTATGGACCTCGCATTGTGCATGGGGGTATTGTCATGCTGAAACAGGAAAGGGCCTACCCCAAAGTGTTGCCACAAAGTTGGAAGAAAATATTCATCTAGAATGTTATTGTATGCTGTAGCGTTAAGATTTCCCTTCACTGGAACTGAGGATCCCGATCCACGAAAAACAGCCTCAGACTATTTTTCCTCCTCCACCAAACTTTACAGTTGGCACTAATAATATGCATTCGGGTAGGTAGGGTTCTCCTGGCATCTGCCAAACCCAGATTCAACCATCGGACTGCCAGAGAACGTGTTTCCAATGCCAGCAAGTTTGGCATTGCACATGGTGATCTTGTGTGCGGCACAAGGCTTGTGTGCGGCTGTTCGGCCATGGAAACCCATTTCATGAAGCTCCCGATGAACAGTTATTGTGCTGACGTTGCTTCCAGAGGCAGTTTGGAACTCGGTAGTGAGTGTTGCAACCGAGGACAGAAGATTTTTTAGACAATACGAGCTTCAGCACTTGGTGGTCCCGTTCTGTGAGCTTGTGTGGCCTACCACTTCACAGCTGACCCGTTGTTGCTCCTAGACGTTTCCACTTCACAATAACAGCACTTACAGTTGACCAGGGAACCTCTAGCAGGGTAGACATTTGACAAACTGACTTGTTGAAAGGTGGCATCCTATGACGGTGCCACATTGAAAGTCACTGAGCACTTCAGTATGGGCCATTCTACTGCCAATGTTTGTCTATGGAGATTGCACGGCGGTGTGCTTTTATACACCTGTCAGCAACGGGTGAAGCTGAAATAGATGAATCCACTAATTTAGAGTGGTGTCTACATACTTTTGACCACGTACTGTATATCTTTATCATTCAGATAATTATTCATCTTTCACTGTTTATCCACAGATAGCCATGATTGTTTAGCATCTGTTGTTTAGTAAAGGCTTTACAGCTTTAATCCTGTGATTGTTGTGACTCAGAGCTTGTTATGATGAGAGAGAGACTTGTCTGGTCTGGTATGTCTGATTGTATCTGCATTAGACAGACGTGACAAAGCCAGGCTTATCGTTTGTCTACATGCTTCAATTAAATCCCATTTACATTTACATTACATTTAAGTCATTTAGCAGACGCTCATATCCAGAGCGACTTACAAATTGGTGCATTCACCTTATGACATCATTTGGCACATTATTCCCTATTTAGTGCACCACTTTTGACTAGGGCCCATATGACTCTGGTCAAAAGTAGTGCTCTATGTATGGGATAATGTGCAGTTTGCGACGCACCCATTGTGTGTGTTCTCTTCTCACATGTGAGGTAGGATCAGCTTTCCCTCTATACCCCCATGCTTAAACCAACATGATGATACAATTATAAAAGGCAAAGACGTGTCTTTTAAGGGAACAAAATACTTCCAAGGGATTTGCAAACCTTAGAGCAACAGCACAATAGGGCCTAATTTATTCTGTGTAAAGCACCAATAGTCATTGGATTCAGCTTATGCAAAAGTTGATGTACAGGATTTGCATGAGTTGCAATACAGTTCTGTTCTGTTCTTGTATTTCTATTTAATCATAGGGCCTTCTGCTAGAACCACGTAGTCATTGTGAAAACGCTAAAACACTGAAGATATGCAGCTGTAGTGGCTTGAGGTGTGTTGAGAGATTGTTCCTTCACACCTGAGTGAGAGAAGAGTTTGCAGTGACAAAACATGCCTCCGTGGCTGATGTGTTGTGTTCCACCCACAGGTCTATGTAATCACACCTGCCAGCTCAACTACAGGTGGCCTACATCATGTCTCATCATAGCCCATACAACACTTCATAAACTAGTAATGATGGGAAGGATCTACTGGGCCCATATTTATATAGCATCTCAGAGAAGGAGTGGTGATGTCGGGAACAGTTTTGAGTTTAGACCATAATGAATGAGGGGGGGGGGGGCTGATACTAGATCAGCACTCCTACTCTTGAGACACCTTATGAATACTGCCCCTGATCTAGCATCATTTCGCCTCTGACCATAGAATCTCACTTATCATGATTTAAAAAGCAAAACCGATCTTAGATCGGCAGTACGGCCACGCAGAGGAGCCTTATGAATACGGGCTCTGGGTTTTGCTTTGAATGGACTCAATATAAGGGACACGTTTTGCAATGTTCAGCTATTCTGTAAACTGAACCTTGCCTTGGGGTGAAATGCCATCGCTAAACTGGAGACAATCTAGAGTGGAAACATGTGCAGGTGTTCTAGCCAATAAGCACCGATGTGGTTTGACGCTTTTCTGATGTGGTCAATGTGGGAAATATGTCAGTTAGGCATCCGTATTTGATAGCCTACAACATTCTAATCATGACAGACTTGTAATAACGAAGTTTTACCTACCTATTTTTATTTAAAACAGCTATCCATACCTAGACAAAAGGTTAAACGAATAGGCAACAGCTGTCACAAATGTCAGATGAAATGTGCAGCGTACTAGATATTCAATATAACACTCAAATCATAAATATATATATATTTGAAGACTTTTACCCGTTGTATTTGTCCTTTTAAGCGCAGCTTCTTGCTTTTCACGAAGAAGCCAAATTATGTATCATCACAGACATGCGCCACGTTGGTCCCATATTACAAACAAAATGTGTCTTTTGAACTACTTTAAAGTGTTAAAAGACAACCAAAATGAATGTATTAGATACGTCTTCCATTCATATGTCAACCTTTGAGTTCGGTGAAAGTTCTCAGTCCCAGACGTTGAATCGTAGAATCTCTCCACATCCTTTCCTGTTTCGATGCGAATCAAAGTCAGTATTTTTATATGGCGCTCCTCCCAACTTTCTGTCAAATGATTTCAGTTCTGCTACAATGAAACGACTCTAAGCTGAATATCCAAGATACCTGACTGGGAAAATGAACGCCCGTCCTTTCGGTCTAAGATATATGGTCCGTCCAAGTTTACCAGATTTGTCTCGTCTCAAGCGCGGCGCTGTGACGCGAAATCTCGGTCTAGAATCTTTGACTGATAAACCGAAAACACGAAGCCGAGCTGGAACATAGGCTAGACGTCAGCCTTCCGCTTTGAAATAAGTTCACAAACAGCCCATGGCTCCATCTCGATAAAGTAGCCTACGTAGCCCGCCTAGGAACCTTCAACCTAACTTTGCTCTGTTCCTGATTAAAGCGCAAGATTAGGCCTAAAGAGATTTTAAATAAAATTGTGTCCCACCCCTCATTGTCTCGAACGGGGTCTGGCTGGAATGTGCTCTCTCAGAGCAGTTTTCCTGTTGCTGGCAAACCTCTTATTTTCTCTGGTTTTCCCTCTTGCAGCCTGGCGTTTATAGGAAGACTACAATTACAGGGCAGATGTGGCTTTGGGTCTTTCAGTGATGCGAGTTTAAGAGATAGACTGTAGTAAATATGTTATAACTACATAATTAGGCATCAAGCAGACAACACTTTTACACTTGAACTTTAATCATAACTTCATTATTAGGCCTTAACATACACTGTGTGTGTGCTGTTTTTTTTGTGTGATGCTCACTGCCTTTGTATCACTAACACTGTCTGACTCATTTGACTGAGCCATCCATGGCAACTGGACCGGAGACAAACAGTGTGACCCCCTATTCCCTATGCAGTGCGCTTTTGACCAGAGCCATAGCGCTCTAGCCAAATGAAGTACACTACATAGGGAATAGGGTGTCATTTGGGTCACACACTCTCTGAGACGGCCGGTCCCAATTCACTCCCTACCCCTCCTCTTACCCCTTGGATCTAACCCTCCAGCGTTTGCGGAGCTAACTGAGTAATGGAGGATGACACGCTAACTGTTAATGGTATTATTACAACTGGTATCCGGTCTCGTTTCGCTCTTGTGTTACAGCAACAAACACTCTTCTTGTATTTGTTACTATATTAGGCTATCCTCCTCAGAAGCACAGTCGGAGCTCTAGGAGAACATTGCACTATTTTAGCCAGCATTGGTCACCATGAAATATGCTTTAAAAGGAAGTTCCAACGCTCACAGTGGGTCTAAATCCAGTAAATATAGCTATTTAGACCCAGTGGATAAATTTGGACTAATACTGAACTGTTCATCTCTCACAATGATCCAAATATGACTTGCCTCCTTTATGGGAATGTTTTATTATACTGATGTGTGGGTGAGATCTTTTCTTCATTTGAGTTATGCGAATTCCTTCATCTCATGGTCCCGAATATGATCCTCTTGGCCTATGTACAGCAGCTAGATACACAGCTGGGAGGCCTCACATCAACAATCTCAGGGAAGAGAGAGAGCAAAAAATGTTTTCCTTATTTCGAGCAGCAGCAGCATGTATTTTTCCTTCCCCACATTCGTCTGTGAGCTGCTGAGATCCGGGTTTGTTCTCGGCATTCTTTCAGTGCCAGGCAACACCATGGAAAGAGAATGATATGTCATCCAATGTCTATGGGCAGCACAGTGTGTCTCTGTTTTCTCCAGGCTTCGCTGGGACTCTTTGTTTTGTTGTTGTGCAATAATCGCACGGGACAGGGTTGAATAGAATGGAGGGAAAGTCTGGGCAGTCTGCTTTGACATTCAACAATCTTTGAAAGAAATGGTCTACAAGGACACATTATAACAGATGAGAAATAATCATTTGAAAGGTTTAATCGAATTACAGAAACGACTAAACTGCAGTCGAACCACTTGATTTGCTGTGGAGACGAGGGGTGGGAGCATAAGACTGACGCTAGAACTTCCTTTCCAAGAAAGGTTTTAGCAGTTCTGGAAATATATATGAACTTTCTGTGCACTATGTAGGGAATTGGGTACCATTTGCGACGCACTCTCTGTCTTTAGTCACGGGTTCTAATCTGGCCTCTCTCTGACCTCCATAAGACTCTTGTTTCAATGTTGACTTTATATTGACTAGTTCCCCAACTGTAAAAGGGAACTGAAACTAAATACTCCAGAGATAGTGTGAGAAAGTTTCTCTGGGTTCACTGCATATGTTGATCTACTGGAATGAAAGTTGATGAGGGGTTTTTGGTCAATTTTGCAATTCTGGCATTAGTTTTGATCTTACCCCAAAAAAAAAAACATTTTGTCTGTTTGTTTAGTTAGTTTTCCCAATTTTGTCTCGTTTGCTCTACAGACTGGTCTCAATATCCGCGGTGCTGCTCGTGGCAACGTCACTTCGCCTGAGTTTACCTTTAAAACAGTTGCACTGTACCTACAGTGCATCTGTTAACATAGCTAAGACTTCTGAGTAAGTTTGTGCCACGTAATAATAAAGTCCCTCAGTGTCTGGCTTATCTAAGAACCTGAGCCTCATCAAAGTGAGGTTGTCCCAGATTTAACGAGCCCGGTGTAACGAGTGTGCTGAGAGTCAGGAAGCAAGTTCAGAGAGTGAGTGTTTTAATAAACAAATAACATGGAGCACAAACAACGCCGACATGAAAACAGAGTCAACAACACCCGAGGAAAGAGCCAAGGGAAGTGACGGATAAAGGGAAGATAATCAAGGAGGTGATGGAGTCCAGGTGAGTGTCATGAGGCGCAGGTGCGCGAGACGACGGTGACAGGTGTGCTGGATAATCAGCAGTCTGATGATCTAGAGGCCGGAGAGGGAGTATACGTGACAGTACCCCCTCCCCGACGCACGGCTCTAGCCGCAGGACACCGTCAAAAGGGGAAGGAACCCGGGGATCAGGAGCGGACAGGTCACCCCTGTTGATGCACGAGAACCTGTCACGCCAGCTGAGGCACGGAAACCTGTCGGGTCAGCAGGGGCACAGGAACCTGACGGATCGGTTGAGGCATGGGAGCAGATAGACATTTGACATTTCTTTGCTATGGCTCTGGTTCCTTCACAGTTTCGATAATAGTTAGTTGTTTCAGACATGCTGTATGTTAAGAAAGCGGAAGCCCAAACACACTCTACTGATCTTTCTAACGACTGACTCCCCAAAAATGAAACGACAAAATAAGTTAACATATAAAAAGCATATTCCTCTTGATAGATACATGACTAGTAAAGTCTAGGAATGTTCAGGCCATTTCAGGAAGTCCTTACAGCGTATCCCAATCAAGAGGAAAAACAACAGTCCATCCATTAGTCTTAGTCTGGCTCAGATGCTAGTTTCCAACCATGTTATTGAAGACACCACTGCAGGGCTGAAACTGGGCTTCTATGATGGTCCCGGAATGGGGCCACCACAGGGGAGCTGTCCCCCCGTCCCTCTTATATGACATCATCACAGATTGGACTTAGTAAGAGATGGCAGCACGGAGGCCGTTCTATTCTCTTGGGGTTCTGTGCCCTCACTCTGTGGCAGTTTACAAAAAGACAGCTGGCAGTTTAACTTGCCTTGGCGGGCTCCTTGGCCTTGGCAGCCGCCTTGGCTGCCTTCATTTTAGATTTCTTAAGTGCCTTCTCTTGAACTTCCTTCTCTTCCTCCAACTTCTCCTTTTCCTTTTTCTTCTCCTGCTTATCCGATTTGTACTTCCAGACTGGAGGCTCCAGGTGGCCCTTGTGCCTCTTCGTCTTCTTCGCCTTCTTGGGTGTTTTTTCCGCAGACTTAGTGAAGGTGATCGTGGGGATGCAGCCGTACGGGAAGACACTGTTCCGATTCGCCAAGGAATGGGGGAGGAAGTTCTGGACGCCGTTTGCAGCCGTTGAGACGACACTGCCCCTTCGCTTCGTGTCTGAGCAGCAGTTGGCAAGCAAGAGGGAGGACGACGCCGGCGCCGGCGTGAAGGAACACTTCACACCGTTACTATGACACACGGAGCTCTCCTCCAGTTCCTTGCTGCTGTGCTTTTCCATCAGCTCCGGCACAGCCAGCCGCCGCTTCCCGACCTCGGGGGGGCTGGTGGGGCAGAGTGGCCGGCAGCCCATGGAGACTAGTGGACTGTGGATGGACGTTGTCATCCTCACCATGTGGTCCAACACCCCATTGTCTTGAGGGTCGTTGGGGATGCTGAAGGTCAAGCTGTCCTTCAGACGCTGGGTCAGGTTCTTGGGGGCCATGGCTTTAGAAGATAGGAGACAGAAGAAGATTACTTTATTGTCAATATAAGAATACATGCCATTTAGCAGACACTTTCATCCCATTAGTACAGAGACACTGAAATGCGTCTTTTTCCTTTATACCTACCCACCCAAGACACACACACAGCCTCCACACATGTGTCCGCTGCAATGCAGCAGCACCCCTGAAGCAGTGTTATGCTCAAAGGCACAACATCAGGTGATGTAGCCTATTTAGGCTTGCATCCCTCCCCGATATATTTTTCCCAGTTGGAGCAGGGATTTGAACCAGCAACCCTTCAGGTTCTCGTCTCTCAAACCTTTAGCCACCAGCTCCTTCAGCTCGGGCCACTCCATCACGTAGCTATCGCAGAACTGTTCGGCGATGGGACACGCCTGGAGTCGACGGAGACGCTGCAGGACCTCGAAGCGACTTGTCTTCAGGGCCCAGTCTGTTATGCTTTTCCCTTTGACATCGTCCACTACGTTAATATCAGCACCTGGTAAGTGGTCAGGGAGAAACAGGGAGGAGGGGAATGGAGAGGGAGAGAGAGAGAGAGAGAGAGAGAGAGAGAGAGAGAGAGAGAGAGAGAGAGAGAGAGAGAGAGAGAGAGAGAGAGAGAGAGAGAGAGAGAGAGAGAGAGAGAGAACAGATGCATAAAACCTTGAGGGAAACTGGGCATGATCAGATTTTCAGAAGGTAACTTGTATTCAAAGTCAGCATAATTGCCCCACCAAGTGGCCGTTAAGGGAACACAAAATGGTGCAGGGAGATACAGAACAGGAGATTTTTTAAAAACACACTATGAAATTTGTCACCATTTGTATGCCTTGACTAATTACAAGACAGCATGCCGATGGCCTTGAATAAATGAATGCATCTACAGTTTTGAGGCAGGAGAACCTAAGGTTTCCATTAGGGTTAATTGGTTAATTAGCTCCTAGATGTGTCATTGGAGTCATTATTAGCAGTGTCTATTTTCAGAGGCTTGTCCTCAACCATTCATTCAACACATTATAAGGCATGTCGGTGTAATACATTAACACAGGAATACTCCCAACCCGTCGCTCCTTATGGAGAACACTACGTAAATAGGGTAAACATCATTTTGACCTGTCTTTGGCTTATAAACGTGTAACAGGTGTGACTGAGTGGAATATTTCCAGAGTCGCGCCTATATCAGTCCTGGTAAATCCACACAGGGCTAGCTAATCCAGCCTGTAACCCAAAACTGCTAGTCCCAGATCAGATGAGAAGATCCGAAAGGAAAATCCTTAGAAATCCTTAGATTTGTCCCTTAACTCAGCTAGGTCTGCGTCATCAAAATCTGTCATAACCATACACTTGGTCTGTGTCTGAAATGGCACCCTATTCCCTATATAGTGCACTACTTCTGACCAGGCCCTTTCTTTTTCTTTCTTCACGATAACCATAGAAACATAATGAATAAAAGTCATTCTGTTTCTACGTTGACAAATTGACAACCCATTTCACCCTAGTACCTGTGCACTTACTGTTTCGAGAACAAGACAAAAGATATGTTCGCAAATTGCCAGTGCGGAGAGTGAGGATTTATGCCACTTGGAAAAGGAAAACCCACGAAAATAGCCCTTAGAAGACTTCCCCACCCTGAACTCAAAGAACTCCGATTCTTGATTTGACTGACTTCAGCCACTTACCGGCCATTATGAGGGAAGACACACAGTCCTCCCTACCTTGTATGGCAGCCTTGATGAGGGCAGTGAAGCCTCTGATGTCCCTCACCTCCAGGTCTACCTTAGGGTAGTAGTTCAGGATGAAGTTGAGGATGGATATGTAGCCTGGGGGGGGGGGGGGGGGGGTTATTAGGAACGTTGTTGTTACAGTACAACCACATAGAAAATATACTCCAGAATACCGGGGATCTTGATACTCCACAGATTTACTTAATCTTGTATGTTATTATACACTTTTAACAAACATTTCCAGTACAACCCACATTTATGCTTCAGCAGAATGCACTGCGACAACGGTAAAGGGATTTATTTTCCAGATACTTCCCTGATTGCAGTACTTTTGACCACCCAATCATAGGCCATGTTAGAGGTTGAAATGATATGACATAATAATGCCACCTCTTGCTCACCCAAGCTAGCCATCATAATATCGCGGTGCTTACCGGCCTGGGCAGCGATCATCACTGCCGTGTTGCCTTCGTTGTCCTGGTGGTTGATGTCTATCAGTGGACACGTGTGTAGACCGTAGACCATGTCCACGTAGCCTCTGGAGACAGCCAACATCAGGCCATTCTGACATGGGGACAAAGCAGAAACAAAGACATGTGGTCATTAACTAGGTGTATGCTTTCATGCACCAGCAACCGGCATACTTTTGCTCATCCTCCTTGTGGGACCGCTTACATTAAAACCAACACTCGAGTAACTGACTTAGTGTCAGCTAACCCTCTCAGGGACCGGTCCACATCATGCCAGAGACCCAAGGACCAAAGGTTGAGAAACTCTGCTCTAATTTACAATATCTGGGGCCAATATGGTTTCGATGATAGTGGTGGGTAGTGCGAGGAACACCAGAGAGAAGTATTAAACTTCTCTATTACACTTCTTATGTTACTATTGATCGTGTGGGCGAGTAAGGTGTGTGTGTGTTTCTGTTTGTTTGTGCAGCCTTACCCTGCCGTTGATGTCCAGCTCCATGACTTCTTCCTTAGTAACCCCCCTCTCCAGGACCCTCTGTAGGGTTTGCGCCTCGTTCCTGTTACAGGCCTCGTACAGTGTAGAGGTGGTGCCTCCTCCACCCCGCCTCATCTCATAGTCTGGCATGATGGAGTCCTCAGACACCAAGCTGGCCGTTTCAGACTCATTCTGAGAGAGTTCCGAGTCCTCGGAGGGGCCGGCGCCCAGCTGCGGGTCATTTAGTGCATGAGCCATCGCTAGAACTCCAGGAGCCCCAAGACGAGGGGATCACACCCAATCAAGAGGCCTCCTCGGCCCCCAGAAGGATGAGATCAGAACCTGTGGAGGTGGAAAGGACCCTGCCTCTGCCCTGCTGATAATGACCGCATCCTGGAGGATCTCTGGAGGAATGGACAGACAAACAATATGACTGTCTGGAGGGTCACAGACAAGCACACACACACACGCACGCACGCACGCACGCACGCACACACACACACACACACACACACACACACACACACACACACACACACACACACACACACACACACACACACACACACACACACACACACACACACACACACACACACACACACACACAATATCACTGTCACACTCGAGCATCACACAGAGACCTCTAATTCAGTTACATATTGTGAAACAACTGGCTCACTCAATTATGTGATGAAGCAAAAGTCCTGTTCATATTATAGTACGCTTGTCTTCCCGCTCCCCAACATATCATCTGTTTTGGATCAGAGTGTTGTTCAACTGCTCATACAGCGTCTCTCAAACCTCTCTGATTCACAGTACAACAACTCAAATAAATAATCTAGCTGGCGTCTGCAGGCATATATTGTAGAAGAATAGCCATTAAGGCTGTATTTACCTTACAATCAATGACCAATGTGACAACAAAACATTTTCTAATCATTAGCCTACATACTGTAGTTGACCCTCTCACGTCCATATCTTTCAATCAATCTTGATCCGTTAAATAGCTTGCTCCCTAGCATCCTTTTAAGGTTCTCTGAGACAGCACAGTCGTAACTCCTACGTTTTCCATTGACAGCATGGTGTGAGTGTATGGACAGGTCCATTGATTGGTTCAAGTCCATGTGAGGTTCTAAAGTGGATGAGCCTCAACTAATCCCCAACCTGAAGTGAGCCTTAATGCCTGATTCATCTGAATTGCGTTTGTTCAGATATTTTCTTTTTCACATTGACCTTCTCAGCACGGTTCCATCAACTATGGAGGATATGTATCCAGGCCAGTACAGCTCGACTAGGGCTGGCTCACTTAGTTCCTATGGTGTGAATCAGGCTGAGGAGAACCTGAGGAGGACCTAGCCCCACCACGCCAGGTGTGACTGACAGGAGGTGATGTAATCTGAGCCATTACGGCAGTCAGAAATTGTCGGCCCTCTTGTCCTCCTGCACTGTGCAACCTGACAGCAGCGGCGGATTTGGGCACAGGCGACATGGGCAGCCGCCTGGGGCGGCATCTTGCCGGGGCGGCATGGGCAGCCGCCTGGGGCGGCATCTTGCCGGGCGGCATGGGCAGCCGCGGGGGCGCATCTTGCCGGGGCGGCATCAGCCGCCTGGGGCGGCATCTTGCCGGGGGGCATGGGCAGCCGCCTGGGGCGGCATCTTGCCGGGGCGGCATGGGCAGCCGCCTGGGGCGGCATCTTGCCGGGGCGGCATGGGCAGCCGCCTGGGGCGGCATCTTGCCGGGGCGACATGGGCAGCCGCCTGGGGCGGCATCTTGCCGGGGCGACATGGGCAGCCGCCTGGGCGGCATGGGGCGCCCGCCCGCCCGCACATAAATAAAAATAAAACAGAAATAAATGCATAAATGCAAAATGAAAAACAATATACAAATATATTCTGAATGGTGACATTTGCGCAATCGGTTTTCTATTGCTCATTTGCATGTCACGTCAATGGTATCATGTCACCGTGTGGAACTGTGGGTCAATTAACCTTGTCGGAGTGGGCCTGGGTAGGTATCTCACTCAGAAGTACCAGATGGGGAGGGGGGTGGGGGTAGGTTGACCTCAGGTCTCCCCACTGGAAGCCCGAGGTAGGGGGAGCGTGGGGAATCTATCAAACAGAGCACCTCTAACTTTGTACCGTACTAATGCAATTAGTAATGCAATTAGTTGTGGAATTGAGTTTGTGTGTTTCTTGTTTGAAGTGCAGTAGTGTAATAATCTGGTTCTCTTCTTTCTAAGTGTGTTATTCTATTTGTGTATTTGTGTGATATAGGATTTGTGGAATGTAGTTTTATTTGTGTGTTTTTTGTTAGCACTAATAGTGTAATAATGTCATTATTTTTACATTTCTATTTATACATTTCAATTTGTTCTATTTGCCTTTGTTACTTATTTTTGATAGTCACGAGTCGTATTTTTGTCTATATTTTTATATTTATATAGTTGTAAATGTTATGATTATTTATTTGTGTTTTTCCAAATATCTGAATAAGAATGACAGTTAGTGCAGAATGGTGCTTCTTCTTGTTTGTTGTGGGGCCCCCCTTCTTGTTTGTTGTGGGGCCCCCCTTCTTGTTTGTTGTGGGGCCCCCCTTCTTGTTTGTTGTGGGATTCGTCCAGGGAGCCATACAAGCTAGAACCGCCATTGAGAAGATAATGTTTGGTAACTGGCTTGAGGCCTAGATATCAGGACACCCTACTGGGAGACTTGGTGCTTGATCTTATACTGAGATCAGTGGACATAGATATCAGATCAGTTCCGTTTAAATAAATCCTTGGGGGTTTTAACTTCTTCAGGATCGGTGAGTCCCCTGACGTTGAGCTAACGTAGGCTAATGCAATTAGCATGAGGTTGGGCAGTCTTGATACAAATTTTGAACATAAATGCAATTGTTCATTTGATCAGTCTAAAACTTTGCACATACACTGCTAACATCTAGTGGCCAAAATCTAAATTGCAGATGGGCTGGAATAACACGATGGCCTTTCTCTTGCATTTCAAAGATGATGGTACAAAGAAATACAAAATAATATTTTTTCCTTTGTATTATCTTTTACCAGATCTATTGTGTAATATTCTCCTACATTCCTTTCACATTTTCACAAACTGCAAAGTGTTTCCTTTCAAATGGTACCAAGAATATGCATATCCTTGCTTCAGGTCCTGAGTTACAGGCAGTTAGATTTGGGTATGTCATTTTAGGCAAAAATTGAAAGAATTGTCAGATCCTTAAGAGGTTTTAAGACCATCGCTGAGCACACATTTGCTATAAGTCTGTTCTGTAAGCTACTCTCTCTTTTCATTTCCCCTGAACACCAGATGTATTTTGTTGTTTCCTACCCCGCAGCGGTTGGCTTTTAACAATATACATGGTCTTAGTCTACTCATTAGTCTAAAAGCTTCCTTTCAGTAGGATCTAGTTAAAACACAGAGGGGAGCACTCTACCTCTTCTAATCCCACAAGCCTTTGCTTTCATTCTTCTGCTGTTCTGTCGTTCCCCTCAGAAGAATGAAGATCAGTATCGCTACAAGCCCCCCTCCTCGCTCTCTCTCTTTCTCACTCTCCAAAAACTTCCACTGAAAAATATGATTTGATTAAGTTCTCTGTTCTGTTTATCTGAACAACAAACTGTGGAAGGAGAAAATAGGTTATAAAGGTAACAACAATCCACAACCAGTGTTGCCTCTGATAAACTCCCCAACAAACAGACTAGTGGGACCATGACCTTTGACATAGTTAAAACCACCCCACATCCACGACACGTCCATGTCTCACCATAAAAAGTCTCTATCCAATAGGGTATTCTCCTCTTGTTCCTCTGTTTACTCCCTCTCTCTCTCTTCCTGGGTCAACACTGCATTAGCATCCCCTCTTCCTCCTCTGTTCCTCTCTTCCTCTGGGATCTTGGAGGAGTCCCAGTGACATCAGACTTGTGCTTCTCCAGCTATAGACCCCTCCAACCTCCTCCTCCTTCCCTCCTCACACGGTGTGCCTCGCTCTGCTTGGCTTGGCCACTTAGCCTAGGCTGTCCGATGCATCACCACCACCATGCAATCCTCCTTCCAGGTCTTTACATAGACACTGAATGCTAAGTCAGGCAACAGGCAGCCTGAAGCTGCTGGTCTAATTTAGTCGGGAGGCAGCATGCTCTCAGCTCTCATCCCGATTACAGGAGATTTACAGGAGGATTAGAAGGCAAGGAACAACAGCAGGAGGAGCAGCTCTCCTGACAGGCTGGCAAGGAGCAGAGCAGGAGGGACTGCTCTCTTTCTCTTTCTCCCTGTTTTTTACCCTTATGTTGCGTATCTCTTTTCCTGGTCTGCTCTCTTTCTCTGTCTTTGAAAGTTATTCTCCATCTCCCTCTCCCTCTCTCTGTCTCTCCTTTCTTTCTCTCTCTTTTTCTCCCTCTCTCCCTCCTATTCTTCTCCCTCTTTCATTGCCATTCTCCATCTTTCTCCTTCTGTTAGCGCTAGCCTCTCTAATGGTCTAATCCATTTGAAGGGACAACAGTTAAGGGCCTAGTCAGTTAATTGTTCCAAAAATGGCATGCAAAGGACACACACATGCACACATGCATGCGTGCGCGCACACACACACACACACACACACACACACACACACACACACACACACACACACACACACACACACACACACACACACACACACACACACACACACACACACACACACACACACACACACACACACACACACACACACACACACACACACACACACACACACACACACACACACACACACACACACACACACACACACACACACACACACACACACACACGCATGCACATATAGAGGGAGGGAGGAGCACATACCCACATTCACACACAACATAATTGTTCACAGAAAGATGTCTGCTATAAAATGAGGTAACATGGACTATAGGTTACAATCACTTGAAATGATACACAGAAGATGCTTAGAACTGTGTTTTCAGTCCCAATAGTATGCAATTTGTCATCAGGGTGTGCACCAGCCTAGCAGAGAGATGACTGACTAAGTAAGTCTGCCCCTTACTGGCTGTTTGCAGAAGCACAATAGAGCTCCAATACAGTTCAAAATGAATCAAATCTAATCAAATGTCATTGGTCGCATACACATGTTTAGCCGATGTTATTAAGGGTGTAGTGAAATGCTTGTGTTCCTAGCTCCAACAGTACAGTAATATCTAACAATACACAACAATGCACACAAATCTAAAAGTAAAAGAATGGAATTAAGAAATATAGAACAATTAGGGCGAGCAATGTCAGAGTCCGGAGTATCAAAAATTGAGGGCCAGGCCCAGCCAATCAGAATTTGTTTTTCCCCAGGATGTGGAGGTCCCTGGATTGGCATGGTTACACGTGGTCTGCGGTTATGACGAACGCAGACCACGTAGGAGGCAGCTTAAGGTAGAGAAATGAACATTCAGTTACCTGGCAACAGCGCTGGTAGACTTTCCTGCTGTCAACATACCAATCACACACTCCCTCAAAACTTGAAACATCTGTGGCATTGTGTTGTGTGACAAAACTGCACATTTTAAAGTTGCCTTTTATTGTCCCCAGCACAAGGTACACCTGTGTAATTATCATGCTGTTTAATCAGCTTCTCTATATTCCACACCTGTCAGGGGGATGGATTATCTTGGCAAAGTAGAAATGCTCACTAACTGGGATATAAACACGTTTGTGCATAAAATATGAGCGAAATAAACTTTTGTGCCATGCAACATTTCTGGGATTTAAAAAAATCTAATCTCATGAAACATGGGATCAACACTTTACATGCTGTGTTTATATTTTTGTTCAGTATATTTAAATATATGTGATGGGATGTATAGACATTATGGACAGTATGTGGACAGAATATATAGTATATCTGAAGAATAGATAGGATAGAATGGTATATGTACAGAAATAGTTGAATCGGATGGCGTTGACTACAATACAGTATATACATATATAATGGGTAAAACAGTATGTAAACAGTACTCAAGTGACCAGTTAGTTATGTGCCAGTGCCAGTGCTACATGTGTTTCAAAGCATCCATGTCTTAGAAGCACTAAAATAGCCCTGAGTGTACAGTTTAAGGGTACCGTTGAGCTGAGCCTTTTAAAACAAGCCTAAGGCAAGGACATTATCCACATCCAAAGGTACCTGTGCTCTCTGAGCTCTCTGCCCCTCCTCTCACTGACAACACTAATGCAAGAACACCCACATTTATATAACTATGCCTATCATAGCGAGCTCTTGTGAAAACCCCTGTAGCCATACACATAAAACAAACAACAAAAATCCGTCAGATATCGTCGATTGAAGCACCTGCCTGGCATTAAGAGTTCGTTAGACAACAGACTGCTGTTGCTGGAAACACTAAGGGCTTCCAATCTCTGTCAATCCTATCAAATGTCCCTAGGCCCATTGAAGACGTCTCATAGCTTATCAAAAGCTGCCTTTGGCGTTTCTGTCAGATCAACTTTGCAGTACCAGTGAAATGAACTTTCAAGACAACAAAATGCTGTAATATTCACTAAACTAAAAGCTCCATAGAACAATAATAATAATAATAATAAATAATAATATATGCTATTTAGCAGACGCTTTTATCCAAAGCGACTTACAGTCATGTGTGCATACATTCTATGTATGGGTGGTCCCGGGGATCAAACCCACTACCCTGGCGTTACAAGCGCCATGCTCTACCAACTGAGCTACAGAAGGACCACAAGTGGTAGGCATTTATACAGTAGGAGGTGTGTTGGAATACTAGGTTGCAACATCTCAGCCAGTCATTCGAGGCACAAAGAGATTCAGAGAGATTCACATGATGCCAGAAAGCACAAGTTCCCAGGTTCTATGGTGCAATAGTTAGTACTCTGGATTTTGTATCCAGTGAGCAGAGTTCAAATCTTGGTAGGACCTGGCTGGTGTGACAGACAAGAAGAGAAATATCATTTACATTTTTAGTCATTTAGCAGACGCTCTTATCGTGAGTGACGTTCAGTAGCAATTAGAGTTTAGTGCCACGTTAACAGAATTTCCAACGATTGACCTTTCTGTAACTGGCTCAACACTCAAAAACCGTTAGGATACATGCCGCGGTTAAACCCCCCTGGAGTCAATTGATGGTAGACTTTTGTCCGGTAGTATATATATATATATATATATATATATATATATATATATATATATATATATATAAACACATTTCCTGAGCCTTCTTATATCTCCTATATATAGGACAGACACTTCAAAACCTTATTCCTTATGAGTTATTTTACTGTCTTTTTTGCCATTTCTGAATGTCTTATTCAATGCGTTTCTATGGGATATAGTAGTAACGTCCAAATTCAATATTTCATATTTTAAAGGGGTCCTAAAAATTCTAAATCAAATTCCTAAATGATCCATGGTATGACCTTCTTAAAACAATTCCACATGTCAGCTTAGAACCCAGGGTCAGTCACTACATCCCCCAGAGAAGAGAGAAGGGAGGGAGGGAGAGGGGTCAGAGAGACCGGGGGAATGAGAGCGGGGGGAGAGCGATCGATGGGGTGGGCGGGGGCGAGGGGGTAGAAGCGGAGCGGAGGGAGAGGGGTCAGAGAGACCGGGGGAATGAGAGCGGGGAGAGCGATCGATGGGGTGGGCGGGGGCGAGGGGGTAGAAGCGGAGCGGAGGGAGAGGGGTCAGAGAGACCGGGGGAATGAGAGCGGGGAGAGCGATCGATGGGGAGGGTGGGGGGCGACGGGGTAGAAGCGGAGCGGAGGGAGAGGGGTCAGAGAGACCGGGGGAATGAGAGCGGGGGAGAGCGATCGATGGGGTGGGCGGGGGGGGGCGAGGGGGTAGAAGCGAAGCGGAGGAGTCATCAAGCCTCACTATCAGACTTTGAATCCAGTGATCTGAGCTCGAACCTCAGCGCAATCTGCCTGGCTTTTGCACCTAAGTGGAAATTCAAAACCTGAATCCCATCGCAAATGGCACCCTATTCCCTATGAAGTGAATGAATTTTGACCAGGGCCTGAATAGGGAAGTGCACTATATAAAGAACGAGGCGCCATTTCATGCAAACCCAGAGGAGAGAAGGAATGACCGTTGAAGAGACGACTAGCTCAGTCTGTGGGAACACAGACCCATGTCATGAAAAACAACATGCCTTTCTCCACCTCTTAGAAGGGGAGGTTGAATCACAAAAGATGAGACTGCAACTCCACCCAGTACCAGACAGGGGCAGCAGAGCATAGTCCACATGCGCCAACCATGTAGTCTATGGCCGCAACAGTTGGTTACAGCTCATGTCCACCAGAGGCATCAAACTCTTTGGAGTTACGGAGGAAGTCATTCATTGTCAATGGAGCAGTCCGCAACGCTACGTTGGGGGTGCCACACTAGGCTGTGGTACGCTATGTGTACAGCATGCATTTAATATTTTCAACCCGCGTGTGGCTTTAGCGTGCGGTGGTACAAACGGAAGTACACACACAGACTCCAACTAGCTAGCTTTTAGCGAGTTGCAAAGCGATGTACGTGTGTGTCAAGTACGGAAAATGTGGGCTAGACATCTGGCAAGTCAAAATGCATATGCATCTGGCGGACATTGGGCATGAGTGTGTTACGTTTTCACAGTGGAAACTAACTGAAAGATTGGAGATTTTACTTGTTGTCCTATGAAGAAGATTAAATCCAGTTGAACATGTGAATTCAATTTATATTTTTTCAATGGATGACATTTTTATAAACATCTTCCAAACCAGACATTTCCTGATGTTCCCTTCCATGCTGATTCATTTGTCTGGATGCAAATTCTTTCCAGAGTCCTAATGAATATTGAGGTTACAAAATGGGGGAGTGCCTCGGTGTGTGAGAGTGACAGAGTGAGTGTGTAAGTTGATTTCAGGTTCTATGGTGTACTGAATCCAGCAATCCGAGTTCACATTTTGTACCTGCCTGTCTTTTGACCTTGATGAAGTAATGAGCCCAAACTCACAGAATAGGAGGGAGACCAGCCTGGTCTCATAGACCTCGCCATCACGGTTGACAACTCCCCAGTGCAAAGAACCTTGGCGTGACCATGGACAACACCCTGTCGTTCTCTGCAAACATCAAAGCAGTGACTCGCTCCTGCAGGTTCATGCTCTACATGCTCTGCCTCAAACAGCAAGAGGCGCAGGTCCTAATCCAGGCACTTGTCCTCTTCCATCTGTATTACTGCAACTCACTGTTGGCTGGGCTCCCCGCTTGTGCCATCAAACCCTGCAACTTATCCAGCCCGCTGCAACCCGCCTGGTTTTCAACCTTCCCAAGTTCTCTCATGTCACCCCGCTCCTCCGCACACACCACTGGCTTCCAGTTCGAAGCTCGCATCCACTACAAGACCATATCTGCTTACCTACGGAGCAGGAAGAGGAACTGCCCCTCCTTACCTTCAAGCTCTGCTCAAACCCTACACCTCAGCCCGAGCACTCCGTTCTGCCACCTCTGGTCTCTTGGCCCTCCCACCCCTACGGGAGGGCAGCTCCCACTCAGCCCAGTCCAAGTTCTTCTCTGTCCTGGCATCCCAATGGTGGAACTAGCATCTCCATGAAGCCAGAGTCCCTGCCCATCTTCCGAAAGCATCTGAAACCCTACCTCTTCAAAAGTCTTAATTAAATAATACTCCTCCTCACCTCGACCCCCCCCCCCAACAAAAAAAACAACACCAAAACAAATTGAACCAGCACTTGACCCACCCCCCTAGCTCTGACTCTACTGATAGCTATGTTATTGCCTGTGATATGGGGTTGTCTCACCTAGCTATCTTAAGATAATGCACCAACTGTAAGTGGCTCTGGATAAGAGACTCTGCCTAATGACTTAAATATAAATGTGTAGACTAGACGTACCATAGTAAATGTAAATATGGAACATTTTGTATCATATGTTACGTTTGGTATGGTTATATAAGTCAGAAGGTTACTTAAGTCAAAATCGAAATAGGGTGGTTGGGTTCGCATATAATGCAAATGTCTTGCAACCAAAAGACTGGCCGTTTGAATCTCATAGAGAACAAGTTTAGCTAATTAGCAACTTTGCAGCTACTTACTACTTTTTAGTTACTTTGCAACTACTTAGCATGTTCGCTAACCATTCCCTTAACCCTGACCTTAACCAACTAGCTAAAGTTAGCAACAAAAAATTGGAATTCGTTAACATATCATACACTTAGCAAATTCATAACATATCATACGAATTGCAATTTGTAACATACTATGCAAATTGTAATTCGTAACATATCATACGAAATGAATGATGGACATCCTCAAATTAATACATACTATAAGAAATGTACCATATCATGCTAATTGGTGTGTCTCAGATTAACTTTTACTATGGTACGTTTACCCCTGATTCCAGGTTGCTGAGATAGAGAGGGAGGGGTCTGGGGATAGAAAGAGGGGGCCTGGGATGGGAGAACTAAGTTTAGCCACAGTACTGGTTCTAAAGACAGCTGTGTGCATGGCTAATATTAGATTGTTGGCAGTTTCCAGCACCGATCTTAACTCTGCTAGACTCCTCTCTTGCAGGGATCTGCTAGATTATTCTCAGCTATGTGCCTGGTTGACAGCCTCTTCCTCCTCACCCATTCCTCCCCTCGTCACCCACGTCTCTCCTTTCTCCTCCACCCCACCTTCATAATTCCTCCTCTCGTTCTGAAGAGCAAAGCCCAAAGTTCTATCGCTCTACAGCATCACCAGTGAAGAATGAGTCTGTTAGAGAAATCAGCCCCATATTTGTCCATGCCAAGTAGGCTCTGGCAGTGGAAGGGCGAGGAACTAGTGTTTGGAGTTCTCGGAATGTGTGTGTGTGTGTGTGTGTGTGTGTGTGTGTGTGTGTGTGTGTGTGTGTGTGTGTGTGTGTGTGTGTGTGTGTGTGTGTGTGTGTGTGTGTGTGTGTGTGTGTGTGTGTGTGTGTGTGTGTGTGTGTGAGTTTGGAGTTCTGCAAGGAATAACGTGTGACTTCCTGACTTCAGGCTAGATGAGAAGAGGGAAGAGGGAAGAATCAGTGGTGTGACATACATTTGGATAGCCTTAAAGTTATTAGGATGTGTGCGTTCGTGTGTGTGTGTACCTGAAGCGCTATAGTATTAGTATCTGAACACCGACTGGCACAGGAGGCGATAGGGATAAATGAGACACAGAATTGGATAGACTGTTTAGGCACTCTTGCCCCAGCAGGCCTTAATGAGGAATGTTATTTCTCTTGTTTTTATTGTAGGTTTTAAACATGTAGTTCAAACATTTAGGCAATGATGTCATAATGTATCTGTATTGTGCGTTTATATATTTTTATTTGGTTTTCATGTTTCCCCCACAGCTTCCCCTGCTGGGATCTCTTGATTGGGCCAATACTGACTGATTATTTATAATTATGACCACCTGTGTGTGGTATCGTTTTTTGTGACATTGATTGCCATTGCCATGGCACGGTGAAGAAGGGCTTATACCCAATGTTCGAACGACAATAAAAATGTACCTTTACAATTTTTTCACCTGAGTGCTGTCCTATTTATGTACTGTGGATTATATATACGAGGATTCAGCACCCAACCTAAACGTATATAAGGTGGTGTCTAGCACCTTGTTTATCTTTTGACAGGAGGTGTCTACCAGGCTGATGGTGTGGTCAGTGACACTTTGCTTCTCTAAAGTCCAATATCTTCAAAACCTGACACGCAAAACATTTTGGACTAATGAAAACAATTCCAAAACGTAGTTTTTTTGGGGGTGGATTTCCCTTTTAACCTAACACCTAGCAACCTCATCAAGTTGACCGGACCTCTTGGTGTAATGGATAACATGTTTGCTTGACAGCCGCTGGATCTGGGGTCGAGTCTCTTCTGGGGCCACCCCCCAAAAGTTTACAACATAGGGGTCAGAAGTGGACTGGTGCCCGTGAGTCAGAGTACTTGAATCAACAGTCAATTCACTAATAAGTAATAGTTTTGCCTAGACCTAATTCTAAAACAAATCCAGATCTACATTATAGAATAATAGTGAAGACATCAAAACGATGAAATAATACATATGGAATGTAGTAACCAGAAAAGTGTTCAACAAATAAAAATACAAGTTACATTTCGGATTCTTCAAAGTAGCCACCCTTTGCATTTACATTACATTACATTTAAGTCATTTAGCAGAAATGTAACTTTGCCTTGATGATAGCTTTGCACACTTTTGGTATTCTCTCAACCAGCTTCGTGAGGTAGTCACCTGGAATGCAATTCAATTAACAGGTGTGCCAAAACAAATTAAAAGTTCATTTGTGGAATGTCTTTCCTTCTTAATGCATTTGAGCCAATCAGTGGTATACAGAAGATAGCCCTATTTGGTAAAATACCAAGTCCATATTATGGTAAGAACAGCTCTAATAAGCAAAGAGAAACGACAATCCATCATTACTTTAAGACATGCAGATCAGTCAATCAGGAACATGTACATGCTTGGGCCAAGAAACAGGAGCGATAGACATTAGACCGGTGAAAATCTGTCCAAATTGGAGATTTTAGGTTCCAACTGCCGTGTCTTTGTGAGACGCAGAATAGGTGAACGGATGATCTCCGCATGTGTGATTCCCACTGTGAAGCATGAAGAAGGACGTGTGATGGTGAGGGGGTGCTTTGCTGGTGACACTGTCAGTGATCTATTTAGAATTCAAGGCACACTTACTGTAACTAGCATGGCTACCACAGCATTCTGCAGTGATATGCCATTCCATCTGATTTGCGTTTAGTGGCACTATCATTTGTTTTTCAACAGGACAATGACGCAACACACCTCCAGGCTGTGTAAGGGCTATTTGATCAAGAATGAGATGATCTGAAGTGCTGCATCAGATGACCTGGCCTCCACAATCACCCGACCTCAACCCAATTGAGATGAGTTGGGATGAGTTGCACCGCAGAGTGAAGGAAAAGCAGCCAACAAGTGCTCAGCATATGTGGGAACTCCTTCAAGACTGTTGGAAAATCATTCCAGGTGAAGCTGGTTGAGAGAATGCCAAGAGTGTGCAAAGCTGCCATCAAGGCAAAGGGTGGCTACTTTGAAGAATCTAAAATATAACATTTATTTGAATTTGTTTAACATAGTTTTGATGTCTTCACTATTATTCTACAATGTAGAAAATAGTAAAAATAAAGAAAATCCTTTGAATGAGTAGGCGTGTCCAAACTTTTGACCGGTACTGCATATATATTTTTTTAAGACACATATTGATACTATGTGTCAGTAGTGCCTCCTGTTAATGATTTTAGAGGGCGGGGTAATGATGATTTAAAGGATTTCAATGTCCAGATCCATCTACATGTGTAATATATTCAGACACAACGCATCCCTGAGTACCTCCGGAGGTGGTCAGGAAAATCTGATCTCAATCAGATCACAATGCATCTTTATATCATGTACACCTGTCTAAAAATGTGGGCACACTCAGAACGTGGACAAGATCAAGACAAACGACACGTCGGCACATAGGATATAAACAGGGCTTTTGTGGATACAGGCCATGGTCCCAACAAGCGATGACAACAACCAGATGCATGTGCAGGCAGAGGCACCATGCCCATAGGGGAAACAGGGGCCAGATTTTTCAAATAACATTACTAATTTATCTTCTCTGTAATACTACTAGCCACTTGATAATGTTATGAAGCTCCCGACCTCATAACTATCTACCAAGACGCTATCCTCATATATTTTGTGCCCCCTCAGATGTTTGAGGGGCATGACGCCCCTGTGTGCAGGACTAGAGGAATGTGTACTAATGCTCTGTGGCACATGGACAAGAGCTTGTTGTTGTTGCATTGTCCAGAAGGAGCCTGCAAGTAAGCATTTTGTCGGACGGTGTGTTCCGTGTGTATCCTGCACATACGACTTATAAAACTTGAAACTAGGCCGTTTCCATCACACCCGATGGGTGTAAATACACCATCACCAAGCACTTATCAGGCCAATCTCTCACTGCAGAATAGCAACAACGCTAGGCTACTGCTTCTCCCTGCCTGTGAATCACTTATCTGAGAACACATCTGGGGTTGACTAAGTACTTGTGTGTGTGTGTGTGTGTGTGTGTGTGTGTGTGTGTGTGTGTGTGTGTGTGTGTGTGTGTGTGTGTGTGTGTGTGTGTGTGTGTGTGTGTGTGTGTGTGTGTGTGTGTGTGTGTGTGTGTGTGTGTGTGTGTGTGTGTGTGTGTGTGTGTGTGTGTGTGTGCCTGCAGTCTGCAGAGTGAGTCCACTGTTACTGTATAATCAGTGACTGCGTAATCTAAATGGAGGCATCCTGCACTGAGGGGCAGTGTGCTGCAGTCCTTATTTGGGCCTGTCCTGACCCTTTACAGTTCACCCAAACCATGTGTCACACCCTCAGACAAGGGGAGAGATAAAGAGAGAGAGAGAGAGAGAGAGAGGGCCATAGGGACGAAGAGAGTTAGACTGTCAGGAGCAGTAGAGAAACTGAGAGAAGAGAGGGAGGGGAGAGAGCTCGAGGAAACGAGGGATTGAAGTAGTTAGGGGAAGTGGGGGACTCTAGGAAGTGGGGTGGAGGAAGGCAATGATGAGAGGGGAGAGACAGACGGAAAGAGGGAAGATAGGTTTGGGGATGGGGAGGTGATCATGGACAGCCAATGACAACAAGGCAGGAGAATGTTGAGGTAAAAGAAGAAAAGAGAAGAAGAAAAAGGGAAGAGAAGGTAAAAAGAGAATGCCCCAGGGCAGTACATCTCAGCGTGGACCTAACAGTACACTCCCTGTCCACTGAATTAACCAGAGGAGGAAGGGGGAAAGAGAGATTTTCTGGACAGAATAAAAGAGAGGGGGATCTACTGAACAGAGGAAAAAGCCACTTGGGAGAGGAAAAGAGGAAGGGATCCATTTGGCAAAGGAAAAGGGAGAGAGTGAAGGATCTACTGAATAGAGGGGGAAAAAGGGAAGGATGGTATTTTCATCCAGAGGGAACCCTGTATAGAGGGGACTAGGTGACCTGAAGAAGAGACACTGTGAGCCACCACCTGTGTGTGTGTATGTTTGTTTGTGTGTGTGAGGACAGGACTGCGCTCATCCCAGCAAGCCTGGGCACACTCTTAGTCCCAGGCAGCGTGTGTGTTTTGTGCGTGTGTGAGTGTTCCAGCCAGGCACGCTCCAGACAACAACATGTTCTCCTATTCAAAATGTAATTGTTTATGTGTATGCGAGATCCTCTGACTCACGCTCAGTGTGTGTAGGTGCGTGTGTGGTGAGTGTGTCTGAGTGAGTGTGTTTGTTGTGGTGTGTGTGTGTGTGTGTGTGTGTGTGTGTGTGTGTGTGTGTGTGTGTGTGTGTGTGTGTGTGTGTGTGTGTGTGTGTGTGTGTGTGTGTGTGTGTGTGTGTGTGTGTGTGTGTGTGTGTGTGTGTGTGTGTGTGTGTGTGTGTGAGTTCCTGTGGCTCAGACCAGGCCAGGACGAGACAAGGCAGCGGCTCTAAACTCTGGCACCGTGCTTTGTAGGAGGAGAGGTGAAGGAGGGAACAGACAGAGAGAAGGAACAGTGGAGAGGAGGGGGAAAGAAACAGGGAGAGGAGGAGTGACAGACTGTGGAGGAAAGGAGGAGGAGGAACAACCGTGGTGAACTGAGGAAAGGAAGAACGGCAACAACAAACAGAGGGAGGACTTACAGGAGGAGAAAGTGAGAAAGGAAGGAGAGAGAGCAAAGTAGAAAAGGAGAGGTTTTTGAGGGAAGAATGAAGGCGCTTCAGAAGAACCAGGGGCGGACAGACCAGATGCTGGGTGCTATGGCTGACATGCTGACTTCCTTGGCATTGCCCAATCAACAGTGGGTGAGTGACATATCAAGTTTTGGTTGGTGGCAGTGTTGTTAATTGGCGTTGTTTTATTGGGTCGCGATATTCTCTTCACATTCAGCACTTCTTTGGTGCGTCCAAGAGATAAGCTAGAATAGAAATGGATTGTAGTCCAGAAACGTATGTTGTAGTCCAGAAACGTGTGTTTTGGCCCAGAAACGTGTGTTGTAGGCCAGTGCAATTATAACAGGTTATTTGTTTCTTATGGTTTTGGAAATCTCTGTTGTAGATTAAAATGACCAAATAGGTCATACAAGTTAATCAAAGACAGTAAAGTTAATGACCTAACTGATTTCATATCAGGAACATGAAACCCCTGTTCATATGTGTGAATGGAGACAATAGTGCAGACTTTATTTTTAGCAATACTAGCGTCTTTGAACTGTCCAGAGTTTCCAGTACTCTAATGGCATGACCCTTAACCCTCGTCTGTTATAGAGATTAGGTCAGACAACATCAGATGGACTGTTTACAATGCAAACACATTCCACAGATGAGATTGTGTGTGTGTGTATATGTGTGTATGTGCACACGCACGTGTGTGTGCATATTGGCATGACCCTTAACCCCCATCTGTTAAAGACAATAGGTCAGACACTCCTCAGATGGACTGTTAACAAACATGTGAGTGTGTGTGTGTGTGTGTAACCCATTATAATCCGATCAGTCATTGACATCAATAACATTCTCAACAGGAACACCAAGCTACATTTGGACTTTAACACATTTTTTGATAGCTTGACTCTTAAGGATAACTCTTGCTTAAGGAAAGTCACACAAACAGACAGGCAATAAGGACAGAAAGGACAGAAAGGGACAGAGAAAGACACCGAGAGGGAGGGAGTGATAAAGAAAGAGTGGGAGAGAGAGTTCAAGAGTGAGAGACAGGGAGAGAAAGAGCGATAGAGAGACAGGAAGATTAACAGAGATAGACAGAGTAATAGGTAGAGAGAGCAAGTAGGATACATGAGAGTGTGTGTGTGTGCCTGGTTGTCTCTCTTCAGTGGTTGGGAGGAATCTTGGATGTGTCTCAGCCACAGGAATTGGAGTAGTACTGATTAAGACATCTCCCCTTAAACAAACTCATGCGATTCTAACTAAGGCTTCCCTCTCTCTCTCTGTCTTTCTCTCTCTTACCCTCACTGCCTCTCTGTCTCACCCTCCCTTCCTCCCTCTCTCGCTCCTTCTCTCTCCCCCTCACTCTTTCCCTCCTTCCCTCTCCCCCTTTATATTTCTCACTCCCACTCTACCTCCCTCCCCCTCTCCCCCCTCTCTCTCTCTCATGACTTTTTTATAAACACACAACTGCTGTAGGCCTTTACATGGAAGCCAGTCAGATGCTAAATTAAATCAAAACGGTGTGTTACAGTGCAGTATCAGACACGATATGTCATGTGTCAATGTGCAGCGGTTAGGACGTGGTCAGGCGCAGGACACAGAACTGAGTAAAAGATGTACTTTACTCGAAAAGAAACAACAACATTTCCACGAAGGGAAAACACACCATCTCACAGAAGTCTTGAACACGAAACAAAGAACAAACATGAACAAAACCATGTGAGAACTAGAGGGTTAAATAGGGAATAAATGATAACATAATGGGAACCAGGTGTGTACAATCAAGACAAAACAAATGGAAAAAGAAACGTAGATCGGTGGCAGCTAGAAAGCCGGTGGCGACGACCGCCGAACGCCGCCCAAACAAGGAGAGGCACCAACTTCGGCGGAAGTCGTGACACGATAAATAAAAATAGAAGATTCAAAGCTCAGAAGCTCATTAGAAGTTCAGAGGTTCCAGCATTGAGAATCAACTAACCCAGCTAACAATTCTAGGGAGAGAGAACATTTTTGTAATGTTACCCATAATGTTCTCCTGTTTGAGTGTCCAGTTAGTTAGGGGAACGTTCTATCTATGCTAGCGAAATCCTTATAACCTTTTTTGCTTGTTTTGTTGTTAGTGTTAGCAGAACATTCCCTTAATGTCAAGCGGAACTTATCTAGAAAGTGGCTAGAATGTTCTCAGAATATACAATATTACTGTTCTAGATGCGTTTTATGGGTTGCAAGAAATCAAATCAAATCTTATTCCTCACATGCTTCGTAAACAGTGAAATGCGTTCTTATGTGCCCTTCCCAACAATGCAGAGAAATAAAATAGAGAAATAATAGAAAAATAATAACACGTAATAATAAAAGTAATACTAAATACTTAATGAGCAATAATAAGTTGGCTATATACATGGGGTACCAGTACCAAGTTTATACTGTATGGGCCCGATCCCTATTTAAGAATTTAAGCCCTTCTTACACATGCCTTTATATGCACTTCTCAGTATTCGGCATTCAGATGTACCCTTTTCAGTCGCATAACGCGCTGTGCAGGTGTGGCTACTTCGCGCGCTCTGAATAAATGTAATTCAGTACATTTATCTTAAGCCATCCCTTTAAATATGGTGTACCTTTAATTAGAAGTTTGTTGACAGACTCAATAGATTACATGGAGTGAACGGGGTCAGAATATAGGGATCAATGACAGAAAGCCATCTACGCATATTCGTTTCCGTTTCAGCACCAACTGGTAGATTGAAAAATAATCCGATTTTTTGGGGTTAGAAAAGTAAGAATGAATCAAATATATTAAAAAACAGTTTGGAGAGCCGTTACACACGAAATATTGATGAATACAAAATACACTGGTTTGATTCATCCTGAAAGTTATCATATTCAAGTTAAATCCATACGATATTGGAAGGTGGAAATAAGTGTATAATAGGGGTTGAACTATAGTCCTATAAATCCACCCTAATTCTCACTAACCATGGAACTGTATGACAACGGTCCAGTCCTTGTGAAGCGTGCTCCAGGCTCCAGGTTTAACCTGCTACGTGCGGTCTGAGTTCCATAATGATAGGCTACATGTCCCAAATTATTACACAACCTTAGCCTAATGTGATCCACTATTGCTAGCAACCCTCAGGAACAATTTACATGGTTGTGACAGAGGAAAGAAAGATCAACGGAATGGAATGACGCTAAAATAAATATATGTCGGCATTACTGACGTGGATCCGGATAGTGGTTAATATTTAACATGATACAAATTATACAATGAAACGTAGATAAACCCAGGCATATAATTAAAACATTATTAAACGCATGCATCAACTCGTCAGGGTCAGCCCTACTGAAGCCAATAACTTGGGTCTCCAAATTTCATCCACGCAGATTATGAGAATGATGTCCTGTTTCACTGTGGAAGGAAAAAACATCTTCTACAATTGCTACGTGTATTTACAATCCCCTTCTCCAAATGGATTAGTCATTTACCTAGCTCATTTACCTTGCTGGAGAATGCTGTTAATTCTCTTTGGGGAAAAATGAAATTTATGAGTTTTTGAAAAGTTTAAACTCATTTACTGCATTTCTATACAAGCAGAAATGACCCCAGCCTTGGCTGCTGTAGGTTCATTCACCTCAGCCGATCTACAATCACACAGCCTATTAGTATACAGTTTAATGTTATATTAGAAATGATTCACACTGACATGTAGCATCAGCGACTGTTCAGTCAGTTTTAATGACGAATTGCATGAAGTCACCGGCCCTTCACATAGACCTCATTTTCTCAAATGACACAGCGTTCACAATTGTATTCCTAGGCAGTCCTACTCAAGACCCACACAAACAGACATCAATGGAGCACACAGATGATCATATCACATTCACATTCATTGTTAGAATATTACTCACCATTCTGTATGAATATCAGTGATGTTTCGGTAAAAAAAGAAGAAGGGGGTAATGGGTAAACTAAGATGAACAACCTCCGATATAACATATGATATTTTTTTAGAAATGTATTGTTTCCATTTTGATTCCATTTTAATGTCGGACTATAAGGAAAGATAGGCCATGTGAAGATGTTCATATTGAAACATATCTTATTAAGTTGTTTGATAAGATTAGTACAGATTTTCTCAGAGGACCCCACATGGGGCCTCGACCCAAAGTTTGGTAACTAACCTCTCTCGCTGCTTGCTTCCACTCTCTCTCCCTGTCTCCTCTGCTTCCTCCTGCATGCATTGCAGACTACCTCCGTCTCACCACTGAGCACCACACCTCTGTCTGTCTCAGTAGCCTACTCTCTGTAAAGCAACATTATTATAAGCCAGTTTTGTTTGCTCTGACTGAGGTAGGCTCCATTTAATGTTAGCTTCTTACTTCCTCCTTCTAGCTGGCTAAGTAATACTAGCCAAAGCTCAATGTTACTGCAATAGATGTCTCTGCTGGCAGCTAGCCACCTGATGGACTGATATTAATAGTATAAGCAACTATTTGCCAGCTGTGCACTCATTCTCAGAGAGTATGTTTTTGTTTGATTGGGGATGTCTGTAAACACATCAGGAGCGGTGCGATGGTTTTAAAATTGCCTTTGTCCCGCATCTCGCAAACACTATCGGCAACGTCTCTAGTTTCCCACTTGAGTTGACTCCGAGCTGGTATAGAGCTTGTTGCCATGCCAAGCAGTTGCCATACCAAGCAGTGGTGAAGCCAGTCAAGATGCTCTCAATGCCCTAGCATTTAGCTCAGTGTGGATGTTGCCTGTAATCCATGGCTTCTGGTTGGGATATGTACGTACAGTCACTGTGGTGACGATGTTGTCGATGAACTTATGGAGGCGCAGCAGGTAGCCTAGTGGTTAGAGCGTTGGACCAATAACCAAAATGTTGCTGAAATGAATCCCAAGGTAAAGGTAAAGATCTGTTGTTCTACCACTGAGCAAGGCAGTTAACCCACTGTTTACCGGGAACCGAAGACATGGGTGTCGATTAAAGCAGCCCCCCGCACCGCTCTGATTCAGTGGGGTTGGGTTAAATGCGGAAGACATATTTCAGTTGAAGGCATTCAGTTGTACAACTAACTAGGTATCCCCCTTTCCCTATTAATGAAGCCGGTGACTGATGTGGTAAACTCCTCAATGCCATCGGATGAATCCTGGAATATATTCCAGTCTGTGCTAGCGAAACAGTCCTGTAGTTTAACATCCTCTTCATCGGACCACTTCCGTATTGATCGCGTCACTGGTTCTTCATGTGTGACAGGTGACATGCTGGTAGAAATGAGGTAAAATGGATTTCAGTATCCCTTCATTAAATCACCGGCCACCAGGAGCCCCGCCTCTGAAATAACATTTACTTGTTTGCTTATGGCCCTATACAGCTCGTTGAGTGCGGTCTTTGTGCCAGCATCAGTTTGTGGTGGTAAATAGACAGCTATAAAAAATATAGATGAAATCTCTTGGTAAATAGTATGGTTTACAGATTATCAGTTATTCTAACTCAGGCGAGCAGAACCTCGAGACTTCCTTAATATTAGAGATCACGCACCAGCTGTTGTTGTCACGCCCTGATCTGTTTCACCTGTTCCTGTGATTGTCTCCACCCCCTCCAGGTGTTGCTTATTTCCCCCAGTGTATATATCCCCGTGTTTCCTATCTCTCTTTGCCAGTTCGTCTTTTATGTTTAGTCAAGTCAACCAGCGTGTTTTTTCGCCGCACTCCTTTTCCCAGTCCTCCCGGTTTTGACCTTTCCCTGTTTCTGGATTCTTTACCCGCCTGCCTGACCATCCTGCCTGCCGTTACCACGAGCCTGTCTGCCACTCTGTACCTCCGGGACTCTGATCTGGTTTTGACCTTTGACCTGTCCACGACCATTCTCTTGCAAACCCCTTTGGATTATTAAACATTGTAAGACTCCGACCATCTTCCTCCGGTGTCTGCATCTGGGTCTCGCCTTGTGCCTTGATAGTTGTTAACAAAGAGACACACCTTGAGCTTCTCCGAGGCTGCGGATCGATCCTGCCGACATATAGAAAAAAAAGCGAGGAAACCTGCTATTCACTCACCGACGTAGTTTTGTCAGGATGCTCGCTTTCGGGTTTGGGATCTGGTCCGGGGTCAGCAGTATGTCCTGCGCCACCTACTCGTTGGACTAGAAATGCATTGCCATTCTAGTGTTTTCGTTGGAAGAACATTCATGTGTCCAGTTTTCTGAGGGTTAGGACAATATTCCATCAACGTCACATCGAACATACACAGAACACGGTTGCCATGTTGTCCGAATGTAAGATATTAAGGTTCTTGACACGTTTCATGGGAACGCGCTTCTTGCACTGAGATGCTGCACCTTAGACTTCTGCACCACTCAGGAGTATGTACTCCACTAGGATTTGAACTCACAACCTTCTGGTTCTACAGCAGTCAGATCTTCCTGCTACGCCACCATATATCTGTCAGTTATCAGTGAATTTGAATATTATCTCATCATTGATTTTCTTGACTGAATTCAACAGGTTAAGGTCTTTTTTTACGGTTGTCTAATGTTGTTGTTGGCATAATGTTTTAATTGTACTCCTGAATCACTATGATCAAGAACAGTTTTTTAAAGTGTACTTTTAACAGAGCTGAGATTTACAATTCACCCTATTGATTACACATATCAAGTAGTTTCAGATCTATATAAGTGCCTACGGAGGAGGGGTTAAGCTTTCTTCTGGCCAGGGCCTAACTATACTGGCTCAATAAGCACATGCCCTAGAAATATCTCTTATCGGGACTGTGGTTAGGGTGTTCATCATTGATGCTGGTGCTCTGAGTCCAAGATGTGCAAGGGCACTATTCTCAGATTCTCAGCAATACGGGTTAATGTCATTACTTGGCAACAGATACAACTGTATTGTTTGCATTTTAATTGCATTTTAATGCAGTACTACAATGAACGATAGGCCATGTGGAGAGGTTCATATTGAAACACATCATCTTTTTTAAAGTTCCCAACTTGTTTGATTTTTGTCCGATTTCCCCATTGAAAGATGGGAATCGGTAGTAAGAATTCTAGATATCTCAGAATCTTTTTGAAATCCACACCACGTATTGCCATGTGGAAAAAACGTGTCTCTGGTAAGGAATCGCATCAGGTCTCGTGCATTTCTGTTTTTTAACATTCCTAATTTGTTGTGGAAACATGGCCCTGGCGGTAGTGTTGCTTCTGATGGAAATCTACCCAGAACATGGTTGCCATATTCTCAGAATATCAGAAACGTGTCTATTTACAGTAGCATGTCTGAACTGTCTCACATTTGCCATTTAAGCAATGATTACGTCAGTTATACCAAACCAATACACAACACAGAGTTTCAACTCCACACCTACTCTTTTCAGGGTTTTACTTTTTTAAAACTATTTTCTACATTGTAGAATAATAGTGAAGACATCAAAACTCTGAAATAACACGGAATCATGTAGTAACCAAAATAACAAATCAAAATATATTTTATATTTGAGGATGTAAGGGGTGCATACTGACGGCAGAGAAGTCAGGCGCAGGAGCAAAAACTGTGTTACAACGGCACAGTTTAATAATAAAAATCACCGTAAACAAAACAATCAAATACAATGGGTACAAAACCCGTCGTACACCAGACATAACGTGCACAAGCACTTACAATAAACAATTCCAGACAAGGACATGGGGGGAACAGAGGGTTAAATACACAACATGTAATGATGGTATTGAAACCAGGTGTGTGGGAAGACAAGACAAAACAAATGGAAAATGAAAAGTGGATCAATGATGGCTAGAAGACCGGCGACACCGACCGTCGAACGCCGCCCGGACAAGGAGAGGAACCAACATCGGCGGAAGTCGTGACAGAGGACAACAACCTCTACCTCAATGTGAGCAAGACAAAGGACCTGATCATGGACTATCGAGGGGAGTGAAGTGGAGCGGGTCGAGAGTTTCATGTTCCTTGGTGTCCACATCACCAACAAACTATCATGATCCAAACACAACAGGACAGTTGTGAAGAGGGCATGACAACACGTTTTCCCACTCAGGAGACTGAAAAGATTTGGCATGGGTCGCCAGATCCTTAAAAAGTTCTACAGCTGCACCATCGAGTGCATCCTGACCGGTTGCATCACCGCCTGGTATGGCAACTGCTCGGCATCTGACCGTAAGGCGCTACAGGGAGAATTGTGAATAACTCACCACAGGTCAACGAGAAGGGTGTGCTTGAAAGGATGCTGTCACGCTCGTCAAAATGACAGGACCAAGGTGCAGGGTGGTGAGTGTACATTTTCCTTTATTTTGCAATGTCGCCAACAAAACTATAAACAACAAAACAAATGTGAAGCTCCGTAAGGCTATACATGCATTAAGGAAGACAACTACCCACAACTTCCCAAGGCAGGAAACTCTGAGCTCAGCCCAGTCCAGAAATCTGGCAGTGGCTTTCACTGAACCACTTGTTGCAATGTCGATGAGTCTCTCTTGTTAAAGATATCAGTAAGTGGACTGGAGGCAGGGCATGAAAGGGATAACAAATCCAGTTGTTTGTGTCATCCGTTTGGGAAAGTACCTGCGTAATTGCGCTCCCAACTCACTCAGGTGCTTCGCTTTATCACATTTGACATAGTCCGTAAGCTTGAGTTCATTTGCACACAAAGAATCGTAAAATGATGGAAAGACCTGTGTGTTGTCCTTGTTAATGCAGACCGAGAAGAGCTCCAACTTCTTAATCGTAGCCTCAATTTTGTCCAGCACATTGAATATAGTTTCGTGGAGTCCCTGTAATCCTAGATTCAGATAATTCAGGCGAGAAAAAACATCATCCAGACAGGCCAGTCGTGTGAGAAACTCTTCATCATGCAAGCTGTCAGACAAGTGAAAATTATGGTCAGTAAAGAAAACTTTAAGCTCGTCTCTCAATAAATAAAAAAATGTGTCAATACTTTGCCCCTTGATAACCAGCGCACTTCTGTATGTTGTAAAAGCGTTACATGGTTGCTGCCCATATCATTGCATAGTGCAGAAAATACACAAGAGTTCAGGGGCCTTGCTTTAACAAAGCTAACCTTTTTAACGAAGACGTCTTTCAAGCTGTCAGGCATTCCCTTGGCCACAAGAGCCTCTTGGTGGATGCTGCAGTGTACCCAAGTGGCGTCGGGAGCAACTGCTTGCCTGCGTGTTACCACTCCACTATGTCTCCCTGTCATGGCTTTTGCGCGGTCAGTACAGATACCAACACATCTTGACCACCAAAGTCCATTTGATGTCATAAAGCTATCCAGTACTTTAAAATGATCCTCTCCTGTTGTCCTGGTTTCCAGAAGAGGATGTCTTCCTTAATCACGGGATCATTCCTATGAAAACAGTAGTAAATGACCTAATGAGACTCTCAAGAGAACGTTCTCTAAAGTACTGGGAATGTTTATTGTTAGCTGGGAAGGAATAGGATTTATTGATGAATACAACTTTATTTTGAAAACCAGAATCATTATCCACCTACTTAAGCCCTCAAAGACCAACTAAGTTTGTTAACCGAATATCTTTAAAAGCAACTGTTTGCAGTTGACGTCACTTACTCCAATTAGCTACATTTGAACTAGATCTCTTCTTGATAAAGTAATTCCAGATGTAGTAACACGCCGAATGGAGTGGACACTTGATAAAAGAGTTAGCTTTTTTCCAACAGTTTTATCAAGTACTGTTTTATGAGGGTGGAACTGAAGTCCTGAAATACTGTAGTCTTGCTAACAAGACAGACATTGCTAACAAGACAGACATTTAGCAGGCTGAAATGAAAAGGAAATAGCAGCACACTGTTACTCCAATGCCATACATTTAATTACAACCAAGATATGGACAACAGGCTGCCTTCATCACATTGTAAGCAGAGCAGAAGGCAACAGGGACTGCAGAGACCAGTTGCTTCCTGTCTGAAAGCAAAGTGACTATCTATCTATTTAGATGAATTATTTCCTCCCCTGGAGATAGTAATAAAAACTAGAACATCAGTGATTATGATCTCTCTCTCTCTCTCTCTCTCTCTCTCTCTCTCTCTCTCTCTCTCTCTCTCTCTCTCTCTCTCTCTCTCTCTCTCTCTCCTCTCTCTCTCTCCTCTCTCTCTCTCTCTCTCTCTCTCTCTCTCTCTCTCTCTCTCTCTCTCTCTCTCTCTCTCTCTCTCTCTCTCTCTCTCTCTCTCTCTCTCTCTCTCTCTCTCTCTCTCTCTCTCTCTCTCTCTCTCTCTCTCTCTCTCTCTCTCTCTCTCTCTCTCTCTCTCTCTCTCTCTCTCTCTCTCTCTCTCTCTCTCTCTCTCTCTCTCTCTCTCTCTCTCTCTCTCTCTCTCTCTCTCTCTCTCTCTCTCTCTCTCTCTCTCTCTCTCTCTCTCTCTCTCTCTCTCTCTCTCTCTCTCTCTCTCTCTCTCTCTCTCTCTCTCTCTCTCTCTCTCTCTCTCTCTCTCTCTCTCTCTCTCTCTCTCTCTCTCTCTCTCTCTCTCTCTCTCTCTCTCTCTCTCTCTCTCTCTCTCTCTCTCTCTCTCTCTCTCTCTCTCTCTCTCTCTCTCTCTCTCTCTCTCTCTCTCTCTCTCTCTCTCTCTCTCTCTCTCTCTCTCTCTCTCTCTCTCTCTCTCTCTCTCTCTCTCTCTCTCTCTCTCTCTCTCTCTCTCTCTCTCTCTCTCTCTCTCTCTCTCTCTCTCTCTCTCTCTCTCTCTCTCTCTCTCTCTCTCTCTCTCTCTCTCTCTCTCTCTCTCTCTCTCTCTCTCTCTCTCTCTCTCTCTCTCTCTCTCTCTCTCTCTCTCTCTCTCTCTCTCTCTCTCTCTCTCTCTCTCTCTCTCTCTCTCTCTCTCTCTCTCTCTCTCTCTCTCTCTCTCTCTCTCTCTCTCTCTCTCTCTCTCTCTCTCTCTCTCTCTCTCTCTCTCTCTCTCTCTCTCTCTCTCTCTCTCTCTCTCTCTCTCTCTCTCTCTCTCTCTCTCTCTCTCTCTCTCTCTCTCTCTCTCTCTCTCTCTCTCTCTCTCTCTCTCTCTCTCTCTCTCTCTCTCTCTCTCTCTCTCTCTCTCTCTCTCTCTCTCTCTCTCTCTCTCTCTCTCTCTCTCTCTCTCTCTCTCTCTCTCTCTCTCTCTCTCTCTCTCTCTCTCTCTCTTCTCATTCTGTCTCCATTCTCTCTGTCTCTCTGACAGACTGATTATCTCTCTCTCTCTCTCTCTCTCTTTTTCTCCTTCTCTGTCTCTCACCCTCTCGCTCTCTACCCCTCATCCCTCTCTCTTCACTCTCTCTCCTCCTCTCTCTCCGAAGAAATTCCCTGCTTCCCTCTCCATTATTGACCAATCCACTTTGCCGGGAACAATAAGAATGACCCGTAGCCTCCTGGCTTAGAAAATACTTCCCCCCAGGTTCAAGGTTTGAGTACTAAGGATATGTGTTTTAATGGTACAGTCGTACGATTGTTGATCATCAAGTGATAAACTTTCCTTGGAAAGAGCATTACAGTTCAGAATGGAATGCGGAGGATATGTGACTTCATGTTTTCTCTTACAAATATTTTCCAGCTTTGTCCCAGATCGGTTTGTGCTGTTGTAGCCAACCCCTATGATGGTTGTTACATTTTGACGTGACGAGGATCATAGGAGATGGCTAGTTGTTGACTCTCCTTTAGGAGGGATCCTCCTGACCGTGTATCTCTCTGTCCAGCCCGCAGAGAACAATGACGCAGCAACAGAGCCCCCGGTGAGCCAGGAGGAGAATAAGGGGGCAGGAGGCCCACGACACTTGGACCCAGCTGGGCTAGAGGACTGGGAGCAGGGGTCCCCCACACAAGACCACCTGGAGAGGAGAGGAGGAAGAGACAGAGCAGGTGAGACCTGAAACATCACACCTTTCCAATCCTTGTCTTGTTGAAATGTTTCTGTAAAGAATTGTTTGGGTACCTAACTACTACATTGCCACCTTGTGCCTTGACGACCTGAAACACTTCATCTGTCCATTGTCTACGACTGTCAGTCTGTATCCACACACAGCCTGTGTGTGTGTGTCCACAAACCCTCGCGTGCCAGTCGAAACAGGGCCTCACCTAACCTGTCTGGTTTGTCCCACCTGGAATATAAATATCCATGTTCCGGTCTGCTGCTTGTTCCAGTATCCATGATGGCAGGGTTTCAGGTGTCCTTTCAGTGACATTAAAAAGCAACTTGGTTGAATACTCAATCACCTCGTAAATGACACCTGGCCTGTTGACAAATACTCTAATATTCTTAGGACTTCATTTCTACCACCCACTTGTGTTGAACGCAACGTCTTGTACTACGTTCATGTGTGTTTACCCTCCATTACGTCCCTGCTTGTAGACGTATGTGTTCAGCTGTACCTAAAATAGACACTTATCTGACCAGTCATGTGAGATAATATGAGCAGGTGTGTTATCAGATGGGAGTCACCGTAAGCTTCCTGAAGCTTGGGGGTTAGCCGGTAATGAACCACCTCCCTGTATCTGCACTGTTAGCACTGATAGGACGATATAGGACCTAATCTGACCAATGGGAGGATCAGGGCCCAGTTATCCCCGTTAATGTACCGTGTAGGAAAACTGGGATCAGTTTGTGGGCATGCTTGCGTACGTGTGAGTGTGTTTGTGTGTCAGAGTAGGGAGGCTGGCGTGGGGAGGCTGCATGGCCAACCGTTTCCAGATGGGGAAAATGGATGCAAAATGTTGAGGGAAAACCCTACTATTGGTTACAGACAGCCATTCTTGGTTGATTTAGCTCTGAAAAGGTTTGCGTGCCATTTTCCTTGAGTGCAACCAAACAAAAGGAGCTTTGTAGCTGGATGGGGGATCGGGGGGGTAGTGGTAGAGTAGAGTGTGTACCGTGTTGGCTGAAACCAAATCAAACCAAACCGCTAACTGGTGTGCAGAGCAGAGCATGACGTTTGTTCGTGTGTATGTGTGCGTGCATGCGTACCGTGTGTGTGCGTGCGTGTGAGACGGACAGAGGAGGAAGCTGTCGGCAATGTTTATCTGTAATGGCCAAATGCAGCCAAGTATTATCTTAGCCCAGGCCTCCCACAGGAGAGCCAGAGTGCTGAAATGCATCGTTCATAATCCATGAATGGAGTGGTGGTCGAGCTGGGAGGTTGTTGTTCGTGCCACTCCTATGGTATTTTTCAGGTCCATTGCAAGCCTGCGTTCAAATTTGAGTGTTTGCCTGAGCCTGTCTGGAGTGGGACAGATGGGCGGGACTATATGCATTTTTGGGATTATTCCATTGGTTCCTTTGCCCCAGGAAAAGATCTCAAATACTACTGCTGCTGCCATGATGGTCTGGTTGGTATGGTAGGGGTCAGTGTCATGTTTCCATCCCTTGCTGTGACTGTGGTGGGGATGGAGTGCAGGAGGAGGAAGAGAGGAAGCCCTGCTCTCATTGGCCCTGAATGTGTGTGTGTGTGTGTGTGTGTGTGTGTGTGTGTGTGTGTGTGTGTGTGTGTGTGTGTGTGTGTGTGTGTGTGTGTGTGTGTGTGTGTGTGTGTGTGTGTGTGTGTGTGTGTGTGTGTGTGTGTGTGTGTGTGTGTGTGTGTGTGTGCGTGCGCGTGCGTGCATGTGTGTGTGTACTCTGGTTTTGTGGGGTTCAGACAGAGGCACAGGAGAAGCAGGAGGATATAAGAAGAGATCACCAAGCGGGCATCTGGTAGACATTAGAAACAAGATGCCTTCTAGTGGCTTCACAGGAATCACAGGACGGTGCCAGCAGCAGCTAAACCACATGCAGACAGAGGGGAGACTCTCTCCTTCTTCTCTTCTTCTTCCCTGCTTCCTTTCATTTCACTTCCTGATCCCCGTTCGTCTCTGATCTCCTGTGCTCCGCTTCTTCCTGCCTTTTCTTCCTCTTTTTCCAAACGTTCGTCTTCCTCTCTATCCACTCCCTCTGTTGTATCTCACTTCCTCAAAGGTCTAATTCATCTCCAGTCTCTTCCCACAGGCCAGGACCCTTGGTAATACCCCCCCCCTGCGTCTCAAGGGGTCACGAGAAGTAAAGTGAACCCAACGTGATCCCTAGGTCTCCCTTTCCCCTCCCCACTGCCCCCCACCCAAACATCCAGTTGCAGTATTTGATAGTAGTAGCTGACTGATGGATGTCCTTACGTGTGGCTAGGGGCTACCTCTCTCTCCTGTTTTATGATGTTGTTTTTGTCAGGGACAAATGCTTAAACCCACAACAACAGGAAGAGGAAGTGAACCGGTAATCATGGCAAAGTGCTCAAAGTTGACCTGTAACCGTGGTAAAGTACACACACACACACACACACACACACACACACACACACACACACACACACACACACACACACACACACACACACACACACACACACACACACACACACACACACACACACACACACACACACACACACACACACACACACACACACACACACTGCAATTCCATAACCTCAAGTCCAGCAGAACAGACATAAAGAAGACATATAGGACATATGTAACTAGTTATGTCGTTATATTAGTCTGCACAACAGCATAATGGTACCGGAATTTATGTTGGAGAGTTGCAGCGTGTTACTGTTCTCTTCCCAGGTTTGTCACAAACATGTCGGCTACAGAGCCATTGAATACGTACCGACTAGTATCAAGCCACATTACCATGCCACAGTACCAATAGACATTTTGTCAACGGTAGTTTGGAGGCTTTTGCTGTAAGAGTGGAACAGTAAAATGCCTCTGGGCTACAAAGTACTTGAAACATCTGGGCCCTCTGTTGTCTTTCATCTTAGTAATCCTCTCTGCTTGTAATATGGTAGGTGATATGATACTATGGTAATCGTCTCAGCCGCCCTGCATCACATTACAGTACAGTACATTTCAACATGCCCCTGGATGGAATGTCATAATAATGACGAGTCAGAAGGGACAGAACAGATCAAAGTAAGACAGCTAGAATAGCCTGTGGATGTAGACATCAGATGATGTCTGTTGTGCCGTGACGGCACACATCAGCAAACACCTTTTTGCCTACTTTGAGAATAGTTTGTTCTTCTCTCAGTCGTCTCTCATGGCAGACTGAGCTAGCTAGCGCATGCAGTATTTGGTTCTGTGTGACGGGATTAGTCGAACGAGAGGCCACACAAGGCCATGCACGGTCACGCTTCTTCTGAGGACAAAGTGAAAGTGAAACATTCATTTGCCGTATTCCCTGACAGTACAGCGTGTACACAGAAAATAGCCAAGTTGACGTTACTCATTGTGTATGACTTCTCTATTAAGTTCCGTAACAAAACAGGCACCAGTAGCACAAATAGAATGCAAATGGGGAGTTTCTTAGGGGTTTTGGTACACTGGGGAAGAGGGGGAAACGCACCAATCACCTCACAGTCCTCAAGCAGGGTAATCTGACAGTCCAAGTCACAACAGGTGATCCCACCGATATTGTTCGTGCTTTTCTCCCCTATGAATAGTGTGTAAAATAGTATTCTTGTCGTCTCTTGGTATCTCTTGGTATCAATTGTATACATTCTACATTGAAATACATGTAGTAAAAGTGTTAAACAAATCGAAAAAATAGTTTTTATTTGAGATTCTTCAAAGTAGCGACCCTTTGCCTTGATGAAAACTTTACGCACTCGGGCCATTCTCTCAACCAGCTTCACCTGGAATGCTTTTCCAACAGTCTTGGAGGAGTTCCCAAAAATGCTGAGCACATGTTGGCTGCTTTTCCTTGACTCTGCAGTCCAACTCATCCCAAACCATCTCAATTGGGTTGAGGTCAGGTGATTGTGGAGGCCAGGTCATCTGATGCAGCAGTCCATCACTCTCCTTCATGGTCAAATAGCCCTTACACAGCCTGGAGGTGTGTTGGGTCATTGTCCGGTTGAAAAACAAATGACATTCCCACTAAGCACAAACCTGATAGGATGGCAAATCACTACAGAATGCTGTGGTAGCCATGCTGATTAAGTGTTCCTTGAATTCTAAATAAATCACTGACAGTGTCACCAGCAAAGCACTCCCACTCCACATGCAAAGATCATTCGTTCACCTACTCTGCGTCTCACAAATACAGTGGGGCAAAAAAAGTATTTAGTCAGCCACCAATTGTGCAAGTTCTCCCACTTAAAAAGATGAGAGAGGCCTGTACTTTTCATCATAGGTACACTTCAACTATGACAGACAAAATGAGAAAAAAAATCCAGAAAATCACATTGTAGGATTTTTTATGATTTTTTGTGGAAAATAAGTATTTGGTCACCTACTCACAAGCAAGATTTCTGGCTCTCACAGACCTGTAACTTCTTCTTTAAGAGGCTCCTCTGTCCTCCACTCGTTACCTGTATTAATGGCTTGCTAGAGAGAGCATTTGGATGATCCAGAAGAAGATTGGGAGAATGTCATATGGTCAGATGAAACCAAAATATAACCTTTTGGTAAAAACTCAACTCGTCATGTTTGGAGGACAAAGAATGCTGAGTTGCATCCAAAGAACAACATACCTACTGTGAAGCATGGGGGTGGAAACATCATGCTTTGGGGCTGTTTTTCTGCAAAGGGACCAGGACTACTGATCGTGTAAAGGAAAGAATGAATGGGGCCATGTATCGTGAGATTTTGAGTAAAAACCTCCTTCCATCAGCAAGGGCATTGAAGATGAAACGTGACTGGGTCTTTCAGCATGACAATGATCCCAAACACACCGCCCGGGCAACGAAGGAGTGGCTTCGTAAGAAGCATTTCAAGGTCCTGGAGTGGCCTAGCCAGTCTCCAGATCTCAACCCCATAAAAAATCTTTGGAGGGAGTTGAAAGTCCGTGTTGCCCAGCAACAGCCCCAAAACATCACTGCAAAACTTTTTTGCCCCACTCTACATCACACGGCGGTTGGAACCAAAAATCTCAAATTTGGACTCATCAGACTAAAGGATAGATTTCCTCCGGTCTAATGTCCATTGCTCCTGTTTCTTTGCCCAAGCAAGTCTCTTCTTCTGATTGCTGTCCTTTAGTGGTGGTTTCTTTGCAACAATTCAACCACGAAGGCCTGATTCACGCAGCCTCCTCTGAACAGCTGATGTTGAGATGTGTCTGTTACTTGAACTTCGTGAAGCATTTATTTGGGTTGCAATTTCTGAGGCTGGTAACTCTACTAAACTCTGGGTCTTCCTTTCCTGTGGTGGTCTTCATGAGAGCCAGTTTCATCATTGTCACGCCTTGTCTCTGGTGCCTGAGGGCGCCAGGTGACCCATCATTACACACACCTGTCACCATCATTACGCTCATCAGCACTTCATTGGACTCACCTGGACTCCTTCACTTTGTTGATTGCCCCCTCTATATCTGTCTGTTACTCAGTTTGTTCCTAGTGTCAGCATTATTGTCGTTATGTTTTCCCTGTCCAGACACTGTCCTTGTTTGTTTCATGTCGGTTATTTATTCACTCCCTGTACTTGCTTCCCATCTCCCAGCTCCAGTCCTTACAATCATAGTGCTTGATGGTTTTTGCGACTTGAAGAAACTTTGAAAGTTCTTGAAATTTTCCGGATTAACTGACCTTCATGTCTTAAAGTAATGATGGACTGTCATTTCTCTTTGCTTATTTGAGCTGTTTCTTGCCATACTATGAACTTGGTCTTTTACCAAATAGGGCCATCTTCTGAATACCACCCCTACCTGTCACAACACAACTGATTGGCTCAAATGCATTATAAGGCTGCCTATAAGACTACAAATAGGCCTAGGTCTAATATTTACAACTTGTGCTTCACACTTCATGTGGGGCCAACGTTATGCTGAACGTTTGAACAGTGTTAAACTAGTGCTGACTCCTTCATTGAGATGTCATAGTTCCGATTTAAGCCCTTGCTACATTCATCAGACTCACACACAGCTGGGATGAATGTACACTACCCAGCCAAGCTACACATACACACAGAGAGGGAGTGTTCACTCTGTTCCATCGAACTGCACAATCCACTGTCTCGTCAGCCCAGCCAGGCAATTTATTAACTTGATCTCCACTATAAAAGCATCTAGACATTATTTCACATTTCTTTTAAACTAACATTTAGTTTTCACTAAATGTATAAACTTTCCTGTCTGTCTCTCTGACATATCCATTATTTGAATATGTTGGTAACCCGTTGTTTAAAGGCTTATATAAGTTATAATGCCCTCGAAGCTGGTGTTTGGAGGATATATTGGCACAGTTTGCCCGCCCTTGACTTCGTCTCAGGCCTAACAACAGCCGTGCCAATATATCTTCCAAACACCGACTTCTTGGGCATTATAACTTAAATAATCCTTTGATTCAGGCAGGGTCAGGGAATAGGGGGCACATCTGACTGTTGATAGTTTTCAGGTCCAAACAGCAGGTTCCATGGAAAAAAGCAGCATGATTGAGAGGTGGGAGGTGGATGGATACTGTTTAGAGGTGGGAGGTGGATGGATACTGTTGAGAGGTGGGAGGTGGATAGATAGTGTTGAGAGGTGGGAGGTGGATGGATCCTGCCAGGGAGGGATAGATAGGGCAATATGATTGTAATGTTGTGGTGTGTATGTTGTAGCTGTACAGTGAGGGAGGCACGGGATGGAAAAGGACACACACACACACTTCTCCCCCCAGACAACCATGGACATGCACTCCGACTGCAGGTGGGTGTGTTCTGTGTGCGTATTCTGTGTGCTCTCAGTGTGTGTGTGTGTGTGTGTGTGTGTGTGTGTGTGTGTGTGTGTGTGTGTGTGTGTGTGTGTGTGTGTGTGTGTGTGTGTGTGTGTGTGTGTGTGTGTGTGTGTGTGTGTGTGTGTGTGTGTGTGTGTGTGTGTGTGTGTGTGTGAGAGAGAGAGAGAGAGTGTGCTACTCTCTTCCTGTTTCTGCGCTGTGCTCTGTTCCCTTCTCTCTGGAGCCGCCCCATACTGCAGCGGTGTTGCACAGGATACACACAGACAGTGGTGAAGAACAGGACAGGCAGACAGGTCGGTAAACAGAGCAGCACCCCTACACACACACACACACACACACACACACACACACACACACACACACACACACACACACACACACACACACACACACACACACACACACACACACACACACACACACACACACACACACACACACACACACACACACACACACACACACACACACAGGCTGGAACACAGAAATAACCTCCCCCTGAGACACTCAGACTAGAGACTACGTACTGCCTAGTGCCAATTTGCCCAGGGCCGGCCTAATGAATTTGGGGCCCCGGGGCACCTACCTTCCTGCAATGCTATACATTTTGCTATAGGGCAGAGAGAAAAATGTGCTTCTCATCTCATGCTATTCTTCATTATTTGTCATGAGGATTAGATAATGTTTTTGCTGTTTTAAAGATAATTTCCTGCTATTCTACACATTTTGCCATGAGGCTAAGAGAAAATGCAGGAGCACATGAGTGCTTGAGTTTGCCTTAATTGGTGTGGGAGAAGAGAAAGAGAGAGAGACAGAGAGAGAGAGCTAGAGAGAGGGGGGGGGATGGAGAGAGGGAAGGGGAGATAGGGTAGTGAGAGAAACTGGGATAGGGAGGGAGAGAGTGACAGGAATAGATGTAGAGGGAGAGGGGGTAAGGGTGGGAGCAGGGAAAGAGGGAAGTGTAGAGCGAGAGTAAAATATGAAATCTGTGAATAATAAGGCACATCTCTTGGACGGCATTCAACAGGGGAATGAGTGGGAAAGACAGAGTGATGTGTGAGAACGAAAGAGAGAGAGAGAGAGAGAGAGAGAGAGAGAGAGAGAGAGAGAGAGAGAGAGAGAGAGAGAGAGAGAGAGAGAGAGAGAGAGAGAGAGAGAGAGAGAGAGAGAGAGAGAATTTAATGTGCGGGGGGTGAGGGTGGGGGAGAGGGAACGTGATCTGAATATAACCAACTGCATTCTGCCTGATTTCACATCCAGTAGGGTTCACTTTTCTCCCGGGAAACCCGGTATTTCCCTCCAAAACCCGGAAGTGCCATTGAAAAGCATTCAATACATTTAATGAGCCCTACATTAATGACATTTAATGAGCCCTACATTAATGACATTTAATGAGCCCTGCATTAATGACATTTAATGAGCCCTGCATTAACGACATTTAATGAGCCCTACATTAATGACATTTAATGAGCCCTACATTAATGACATTTAATGAGCCCTGCATTAACGACATTTAATGAGCCCTACATTAATGACATTTAATGAGCCCTGCATTAATGACATTTAATGAGCCCTGCATTAATGACATTTAATGAGCCCTGCATTAACGACATTTAATGAGCCCTGCATTAATGACATTTAATGAGCCCTGCATTAACGACATTTAATGAGCCCTGCATTAATGACATTTAATGAGCCCTGCATTAACGACATTTAATGAGCCCTGCATTAATGACATTTAATGAGCCCTGCATTAATGACATTTAATGAGCCCTGCATTAACGACATTTAATGAGCCCTACATTAGACATTTAATGAGCCCTACATTAACAACATTTAATGAGCCCTACATTAATGACATTTAATGAGCCCTGCATTAACAACATTTAATGAGCCCTACATTAACAACATTTAATGAGCCCTACATTAGACATTTAATGAGCCCTGCATTAACAACATTTAATGAGCCCTACATTAGACATTTAATGAGCCCTGCATTAACAACATTTAATGAGCCCTACATTAGACATTTAATGAGCCCTGCATTAACAACATTTAATGAGCCCTACATTAACAACATTTAATGAGCCCTACATTAGACATTTAATGAGCCCTGCATTAACAACATTTAATGAGCCCTACATTAGACATTTAATGAGCCCTGCATTAACAACATTTAATGAGCCCTACATTAGACATTTAATGAGCCCTACATTAACAACATTTAATGAGCCCTACATTAGACATTTAATGAGCCCTACATTAACAACATTTAATGAGCCCTGCATTAACAACATTTAATGAGCTCTACATTAACAACATTTAATGAGCCCTACATTAACAACATTTAATGAGCCCTGCATTAACAACATTTAATGATCCCTGCATTAACAACATTTAATAATCCCTACATTAACAACATTTAATGAGCCCTACATTAGACATTTAATGAGCCCTACATTAACAACATTTAATAATCCCTACATTAACAACATTTAATGAGCCCTACATTAGACATTTAATGAGCCCTACATTAACAACATTTAATGAGCCCTGCATTAACAACATTTAATGAGCCCTGCATTAACAACATTTAATAATCCCTGCATTAACAACATTTAATAATCCCTACATTAACAACATTTAATGAGCCCTGCATTAACAACATTTAATAATCCCTGCATTAACAACATTTAATAATCCCTGCATTAACAACATTTAATGAGCCCTGCATTAACAACATTTAATGAGCCCTGCATTAACAACATTTAATAATCCCTGCATTAACAACATTTAATAATCCCTACATTAACAACATTTAATGAGCCCTGCATTAACAACATTTAATAATCCCTACATTAACAACATTTAATGAGCCCTGCATTAACAACATTTAATAATCCCTACATTAACAACATTTAATGAGCCCTACATTAGACATTTAATGAGCCCTGCATTAACAACATTTAATGAGCCCTACATTAGACATTTAATGAGCCCTACATTAACAACATTTAATGAGCCCTACCTACATTAACAACATTTAATGAGCCCAAGCCCAAAAATGCTCAAATGATTGTGCCGTTATCCAATATGATAAAGGCTACTGCACATTACGAACGACAGAAAAACATAAAAACCCAAAGATGTAGTTTAGCTGTCTGCTCTCTTGGTTAAATAAATGAAACTCGCTCCAGTAGGCAACATTATTTGAGAGTGAACTGTATTACTGTACTGTACTGTATTATACTGTATGATATGGGCCGGAATTACGCACATCGTTCAAACCATGATAAAGCAGAGAGAGAACATGTAATTCTGGTGCAGCTCATGCAGCCTACAAAGTTACAAGTATAGGCTGATTTCATTTTGAAATATAATAGGGACTACTTGTATAATTAGTAGGCTGACGAATATGTACCGTTCATAATATTTCCCCTAATGTTATTAGCCTACCTCCTCTTTCTCTCTCTTATTGTTTCTTCATTTCTTCCCCGCTTTCAACAGATAAATGAAATACGTTTTGTTGTCCTTATCTTCCTCACAGCGAAGGCTGCTGAGGGGAGGACGGATCATAATAATGGCTGGAACGGCGTCAATGGAATGGCATCAACAACATGGAAACCAAGTGCTTGATGTGTTTGATACCATTCCACTCATTCCCCTCCAGCCGTTACCACGAGCCTGTCCTCCCCAATTAAGGTGCCACCAACCTCCTGTGCATCATCATTCTAATGACATTCTTGAATAATACAGGACTAGAATTAGGTGCAGGCTTTCACTTCCCTTCAGGAGGTTTGAAAGGCTATGGGTGGGTCTGAATAAATAACTGCTATGGCCTACTGCCATCGCGTGTTCGCTCTTCATTCAAACTACCTGTGAGTCTTATTGACTGCTGTATTTACATTCAGAAAAAAAAGAATTTACATTCGATATTCGAGTGATAGGCTGTTTTAAAACTCTGCAGCTGCAATTTAAAAAAAAATGGAATCTATACAATTAAAAAACAAGGATAACCCCGATGGGGATGGGTAAATTATGGCATTCGGTCTTTGTATTAGGGTAAATATAGGCCTGCCTGTCACAAGACAAAAAGTTACCATGATGCGATAGATGACAGGTCTACATGCATTGTGAAATGTGCTCCATACTGAGATGGGCTGTCTGTCCCCACACTGAGTGTTGGTGATTCATCATGCGGAGGCCGTAGAGAAGCCACATTTAGCCACTGCTTATAATTTAACAGTTCCATTTCACGCCATGCTGTTCGTATAAATAATTGATTATAATTTACCCGTTTCTCGTAGTTATTTATCCCGGGAAAAAGGAGTGGTTTTGTGCCGTAAATCCCGGTAAATCTCGGTAACAGGGTTCCCGCCATTCAAACCTACTCTCCAGTGATTGGAGAGAAATTCACGTATGCATGTATGCCTTTGCCTATGCGAGATTGCACTACAGATGTAGCATCTTAGTTTGATCACTCTTTTGTTGCTGAGAATTTTCCTGCCCACCTGGGAATGTCAACCTGTATAATATTCAAAGTTTTAAAAGGATTCTAAAGTTTGTCATTTTTACTTTAAAATATGCGACTTGATTTGCCCTACCGAAAAACGAATCAACCCCTATAAGAAAAATGTCCATGAATTATAATTTCCTGTTGATGTAGGATTATTTTCCTGCTCTAGTAAACTGGCTCAAATTAAGATCCTACAGCTGTACACGTGATACATGTTTAAAGACATGCCACATTACAGACACGGAACATACAAAGCACCGCTGGACATTTCTCTGGAGGCAGGAAACCTGTATCGCTGAGTCACTTCCTCCTAACTGGACGGGCGGTAAAGATGCCTTCTCCCTCTCAGACTCAGACTCTATGGAAAAGACAGACAACCAGACATTCCATATGAGAACTGTAGGTGTGTACTCCCGTATGCACTATATCTACAGTATGTGGCTGTATATTCCAGCATGTGCATTTATAGATTTTCCCATTCTCCATGACCATGCACGGGGTGCTGAGCCAGCTTCTTCTAGGCATCTGTGTTTATGCTTGACGATGTGTGTGAGGATTAATCATGTTTAGTGTGTGTGTGTTGGGGGAGGGGAGGGTGATATAGAGGAAGGAGGAAAGGAGAGAGAAGATGTCTGGGTGTTCACCTCACCTCCCCCTCCTTTCCCTCCCTCACCATTCCCTTCTTCCATCCCCCTCTTTTCCCTCCCTCACCATTCCCTTCTTCCATCCCCCCTTTTCCCTCCCTTCCCTCCCTCACCATCCCCTTCGTCCTTCCCTCTTTTTCCTGGAAACACGCGGCCCAGTGGTGGAGAGCTAGTCTTCCATGCTTCCACTGACATTCACGACTCTTCACACACAGCTCTCAGGCCAATGTCAAAGTTCACCAGGTCCAGAAGTGTGTTTAGTGACTGTGGAGAGAACGATAGGAGGGTAAACTGAACTGGGATCTGGTGAGGCGACATGGAGGCTGCCTCATTGCTCTGGTCTAAACTCCCCCTTCTGGTCCACTGGTATAAGTACAATAGTTGGGCAATACTCTTCAACACATTTGCTTTTCAGATGAATCTCGTTACAGAGACAAAGGCGGAGAGATTTCTTTTTAAAGCGTGCACAAACACAGAAAGACGAAGACGAGGAGAAAGAGAGGGAGAGCGGCGGTCTGTGATCTCACAGTGGTTGGCCAGGGCTTTGTGTAACCTGGCTGAGAGCTGATATGTACTGAGAGATATGTACTGTAGTTGTAGCTGGGAGATGGTGTGTACTGAGAGATATGTACTGTAGTTGTAGCTGGGAGATGATATGTACTGAGAGATATGTACTGTAGTTGTAGCTGGGAGATGGTATGTACTGAGAGATATGTACTGTAGTTGTAGCTGGGAGATGATATGTACTGAGAGATATCTACTGTAGTTGTAGCTGGGAGATGGTGTGTACTGAGAGATATGTACTGTAGTTGTAGCTGGGAGATGTTATGTACTGAGAGATATGTACTGTAGTTGTAGCTGGGAGATGTTATGTACTGAGAGATATGTACTGTAGTTGTAGCTGGGAGATGGTATGTACTGAGAGATATGTACTGTAGTTGTAGCTGGGAGATGGTATGTACTGAGAGATATGTACTGTAGTTGTAGCTGGGAGATGTTATGTACTGAGAGATATGTACTGTAGTTGTAGCTGGGAGATGATATGTACTGAGAGATATGTACTGTAGTTGTAGCTGGGAGATGGTATGTACTGAGAGATATGTACTGTAGTTGTAGCTGGGAGATGGTATGTACTGAGAGATATGTACTGTAGTTGTAGCTGGGAGATGTTATGTACTGAGAGATATGTACTGTAGTTGTAGCTGGGAGATGTTATGTACTGAGAGATATGTACTGTAGTTGTAGCTGGGAGATGGTATGTACTGAGAGATATGTACTGTAGTTGTAGCTGGGAGATGTTATGTACTGAGAAATATGTACTGTAGTTGTAGCTGGGAGATGGTATGTACTGAGAGATATGTACTGTAGTTGTAGCTGGGAGATGTTATGTACTGAGAGATATGTACTGTAGTTGTAGCTGGGAGATGTTATGTACTGAGAGATATGTACTGTAGTTGTAGCTGGGAGATGTTATGTACTGAGAGATATGTACTGTGGTTGTAGCTGGGAGATGGTATGTACTGAGAGATATGTACTGTAGTTGTAGCTGGGAGATGGTATGTACTGAGAGATATGTACTGTAGTTGTAGCTGGGAGATGTTATGTACTGAGAGATATGTACTGTAGTTGTAGCTGGGAGATGTTATGTACTGAGAGATATGTACTGTAGTTGTAGCTGGGAGATGTTATGTACTGAGAGATATGTACTGTAGTTGTAGCTGGGAGATGTTATGTACTGAGAGATATGTACTGTGGTTGTAGCTGGGAGATGGTATGTACTGAGAGATATGTACTGTAGTTGTAGCTGGGAGATGTTATGTACTGAGAGATATGTACTGTAGTTGTAGCTGGGAGATGTTATGTACTGAGAGATATGTACTGTAGTTGTAGCTGGGAGATGGTATGTACTGAGAGATATGTACTGTAGTTGTAGCTGGGAGATGTTATGTACTGAGAGATATGTACTGTGGTTGTAGCTGGGAGATGGTATGTACTGAGAGATATGTACTGTAGTTGTAGCTGGGAGATGTTATGTACTGAGAGATATGTACTGTAGTTGTAGCTGGGAGATGTTATGTACTGAGAGATATGTACTGTAGTTGTAGCTGGGATATGTTATGTACTGAGAGATATGTACTGTAGTTGTAGCTGGGAGATGGTATGTGGACTTTACTGGGGCTGTAGCTGGATGGCTCTTTTCTATTACATGTGATCTGCTTGGATGTTGTCTGCTGATGCTCTGATGTTCACACAGACACATTGAAAAGTGTGTGAGAGAGAGTGTGAGTGAGAGAGAGTGTGAGTGAGAGAAAG